>NC_041389.1:198934156-198966597 GCF_002162155.2 Triticum dicoccoides | reverse complement strand
GAGGGAGAGGGAGAGGGAGAGGGAGAGGGAGAGGGAGAGGGAAAGGGAGAGGGAGGGAGAGGGAGAGGGAGAGGGAGAGAGAGAGAGAAGCGACCGAACTCACCCAAGCAGTTCATCGCGCCAGCTCAAGAACAGCCCCTCGCGAGGCTGTTTTCCCTTTGTACTGTTCATCATCAGCCCCTGAGGCAATCCACCACACCACACACTGGAGTAGGGTATTACACCACAATGGTGGCCTGAACCAGTATAAACCTCGTGTCCCTTGTGTGTTCTTCTTTCTAGCTTAGATTCATTCCGAGACTTTGAGACGTGAGCTGGTAGGGGAAAGATCTTCGTGCGCACCCCAGAGTTCGAAGCTCAAGGGTCTGCTGGAACCCGAAATCCAACACAGGAGACCGGTCGGCGGAAGAGAAGATCTAACGCATGTTAGGACCCCGATCCTAAGTCACACCGGTCTAGCATGTAACACATCATATCACTTTGTGGCCTCACACATGGTATTCCCACGGGTGCCGCCTAACCTGGCCTGGGACAATTTGCGCCTTTTGGCTCACGTATATGATAGTGCCACTAGCATCCATATGACAAAGAACCTGGGCTGACATGACTAGTCATGGACCCAAAGTGGCGCTAACTTACGGGGACATGCATACATGAGCCATCAACGAACGTGTCGATTAACAAAGTATGAACTCAAGTCGTAGCAAGCTACAATGGACTTAAAGGAACAACGTGTGACATTTCCCGAAGGGACAGCCACAGGAACAAAGAAGGACACATGCCGGCCAGCCTAAGTGTTCCAGAGCAGTAGCAAGCTACCATGGCTCAATGGAAGCACTAGCAGACATTTCCCGGTAAGAGAGGCTACCAAGGATGAACAACCAGGTTGTCAGATCCCACACATACCAAGAATTTCAAATCATACACACAATATGCTCGATATGTGAAAATACAACATGGCATCACAACATAACTCTATGACACAAAGTATTTATTCAATAGGCTCCGAGGAGCGATATATTACAAACATGGGTCTCATGACCCAACATTCAGAGCACACAAGTCAAAGCACATGCGAAAGCTTAACATGTCTGAGTATAGACATCTACAAATGAAAAAGGCTGAGAAGCCTGACTATCTACCAGATCCTGCCGAGGACACAAGATTGTAGCTGAGGTAACAAGCTAAACGTCGAAGTCCACGCAGAACTACTAGCGAGACAGTAGTCTCTCTGAAAAACATAAATTAAGCAAACGTCAGTACAAATGTACCTAGGAAGACTTACATCAGAACTAACTACATATGCATCATTATCAACAAAGGGGATGGTGGAGTTTAACTGCAGCAAGCCTGCTTTGACCCGGTGGCTATCCTGAACTACGACTGCAAGTAACTCTTTTGAGGTGGCGCACACGAGTCCACATATTCACCATATCAATACACCACTATGGATCTGCTCCCGTCTCCCTACGAGAACGCAATCCATAGCACTCACGCTTATCTTGTGCATTTTAGAGTATCCACTTTCACTTGTCTATGAATTGCATAGGCAACCCAGAGGTCCTTTACCGCGGACGCGGCTATTCGAATAGATGATGTTAACCCTGTAGGGGTGTACTTCTTCACACACGCACTTGCCACTTACCGCCATGTACACGTCATGTATCTCGACAACCATCAAGCGAAAGCCTGGCGAGGGTGTCGGCCACGGCCTACCTAAACACTCAAGTCTCTAGTCCAGGTTTATCGCCTATTCAGGTTCCATCCGCAGGGAGTCCGGCTGAAGTTTCCACATACGGCCCCGAACGATGTGAGCAGGGTTCCTGAGACACGAAACAGGCGCCTGGTACACCGTGCCACATGCCTACCGCATCACAGCCCACCCCTCGGGTCAGCGACGCGCATGGCCTCTAGTATACTACAAACACCAGAAACTACTTGCAACTCCTATACAAAGGACAAGGGTGATTAAGAAGCCGAGAGGGTCAATTAAGGATCCCAATGAGTGGTAGTAGTTGTTCATGGATCACAAACACAGAACTTAGTTCCTAAGGACGGCTTCAATGAGACAACCCACCATGTGCTCCTACATGGCCTCTCACGGCTATCTTTACCAAATCGTGTTCACACACTTAGCTCACACACAGTAGGACATGTTCACAACCTTCCAATTCATCCCCGATGAATCAGACCAGACTCAACACTAAGCAGTAGCAGGCATGACAAACAAGCATGTATGAGTAGGCACATCAGGTCTCAAACAACTCCTACTCATGCTAGTGGGTTTCATCTATTTACTGTGGCAATGATAGGTCATGCAGAGGATAAGGGGTTCAACTACCGCAACATGTAACAGTTGAATCATTGTTGTCCTAATGCAGTAAAAGAGAGCAGGGTGAGAGAGTGGGTTTGTATCAGAATGAACAAGGGGTTTTTGCTTGCCTGGCACTTCTGAAGATAGTATAGTTCTTCATCGGTGTCATCAAACTCATCGTTGGAACCACGTCTATCGAGAGGGGACAAACACCGACAACAAGGAAGAACACAATCAATGTAATGCACAATATGATGCATGATCATGACCTGGCAATATGAGTGTGTTGGGCTAATGCAACTACAATCAGATGGGTTTGAGTCCTGTTGAACCAAAGGTTCAACCCCAAAGTCATTTTGTGATCTTAAATAGTACCTTATCATGTTTCGCACTAAATAGCAAGGTTAACTTGTTTAAACATGCATGAAACTAGTATAGATGGATAGATTGGATTTTATGATCATTTTTCATATATAAATCTATGCATTTGGAGTTACAGATTAATTTCTATGATTTCTAGAAGTTTAGAGCATTTTCAGAAATTCATAATTCATTTCTGATTTATTTCAATTCCAGAAAAAGTTTACTACGTCAGCATTAGGTCATGCTGACCTCAGTAGGTTAACAGGCGCCGTCCAGGTCAAACCTGACCAGTGCGGCCCGCTAGTCGGTGACTTAGTTAGCTAACTGAGTTAATTAGGGTTAAACTAATCCTAACAAAATGTCAGCAGGGCCGGGCCCACATATCAGTGTCTTAACTAATTAACTAAATTAATTAGCACTAACTAATCTAACACCTAATTTAACAGGGCCTGGCCCACATGTCAGTGAGCCAGAGCGGGTCAAACTATGGACAAACCCGGGTCAAACTCGCCGGAGTTGACCCGCGGCTCATCGCCGACGATGCCAGCGACGGCGGAGGGCGTCGAAAACACTCCTCCGGCGACCAAATCGGCGGCTGAGGGGCTCTACATGTTTCTGGCGCTCCTCCGCATCCAACGAGACCAGAGTTAGCGGCTGGGGTGGCCGGAGTCGAGCGAGACATCGACCTCAGCGGCGGCCGGAGCTCGGGCGAGACGCGAGGGAGAACTAGGGGGAACGGGAAGGCGAGCTGGGGCGTGCTATGAGCTCCTGGGGAGGCACTGGGCGCAGTGGTGTGCTCGACTGCGAGCTTTAGCAGCCGTATCCACGGCAGCGACATGGACGGCGACGAAGAGCTCTCAGGCTTGTTGCGAACGGTGGCTAGAGAGGGAAGTAGAGCACGGGAAGAGGGGAAAACGACGGCAGAGCTCACATCAGGGTCGAGGACGGTCTCAGCAAGCTCGGGGCGGCGGTCTTCGGTGGCCGAGGAGGGGAACGGCGGAGCTGGCGGTGTCCAGAGGCTTCTGGCACCGTGCGGCTTGGTGAGAAGGAAGAGGGGGACCAGGCAGAGCTCATAGGTAGCTTAGGTTGTCGTCGAGACGATGGTGGTTGCGGTGGCGGCGAGCTCTGCTCGGGCGCGCGCGAGGAGAGAGCAGAGGAGGGGGAGGAGCGAGGGAGAGTGAGAGAGAGAGGCAGGGAGATGCGTGGCACCACCAGACAAGGCCAGGGTGTCGAGGGGGAGCGGCAAGCAGGAGGTGGCCGGGGTGTGTGTGCGCGCACGGCGGCCACACGCCCTCCTGCCCACTGGCAGGAGGTGGAAGACAACAAAGAGCCCCTGGTGGACTGGTCCGGCCAACTACAGTGCTGGGCCGGTTGGTGGGCACCAGGTAAGTTATCTCTCTTTCTCTAATATTTCTCTTTTTCTGTTATTCTGTAACTTGATGGCTTTATTAAAAATAGCTAGTAACTTTCAAAATCATGCAACTGACTGAGGCCACTGTTTGGAATATTTCCAACAACAAGCATTTCAGTTTATGATTATTTGGGCATTTCTAATATTTTATAGCATTTAAATGCCCAAATGCAAATACTATGTGATTTAATTCAGTGACCCTCTGTTGTCCTAGAAAAGTGTGCACCATTTTTGTCAGAGGTTCTAGACCAAGGCAAAGATGATGAACATTTTAGAAGGGCATTTTGGTTTCAGTGAAAATGATTTTATTTTGACCCTAGTTGAATTAAGGGGGTGCTGGGGGTTTCTGTCATCCCCATTTCAAATTCATTTGAATTGTAAACATGATGTCATGAGAATCAAGCAAAGACAACAGGGGCTGAGCTAGGGCTGTGACAACTCACCCCCACTAAACAAGAATCTCGTCCCGAGATTCAAGCGTAGGGTAAGATGAAGGGGGAAACGCAAACTAACACAGTCTTCATGATCCAAGGTGCACTTCATAAGAACCTTGATTCGATCACCATCATTGTCTTGTCGTCTTGCTATGAGAACTCCAACTAACTTGACAGCGAGAGGAAAGGGAAAACTCTAGAAGGATCAATCTTCTCGAAGATCGAACAACCCAAGACCAACTCACGGAGTGAGACATTGAGACATCTCTCGAGCTGAGACACGAAACATACATACGAAGGTTCACTAGGTAGACAACAATTTCACACTTAGGAGGGTGGTGAGCGGTTGTCAACATAGTGAGGACTTGAGTTTCCATGATACCATAACAAGACATCTTAGAGGAGGGTGACTCAAAGAATTATTACCTTAAGTGGCAAAAGAATTACTTTTGATTCAGAGATCATTGAAACTCTTTATGCCAGCCAAAGGCAAATCACAACGTTCATCGGCAAAGTACGAAGGGATGGCATACCCGGAGTAGAATGGATGATGTGGACTACCTTGTTGAAGACAACGCAATGGAGGATTTTTGCTTATCATCAGAAATGGATGGGACCCATGGTAGACTGGTACAACGACGGGTGCAAGCTAGGAACAAAATGCAATTACTGGGAATGATTCTAGTAACTGGGGAGAAGCTCAATAGTAGAGAGTGATTCCACTGTTGGAATGGTTATAGCATAACCGAAGAAAACTGGGAGCAATCCCTGTTAGTGCCGGTGATAACACCTAGTGCTTGTGCGTGCTCTCAAGAACTTTTGCATTTCCATATTCATCAGGGTTTTACCAACATCCGTGTCAAGGATGCTGACAACACAACATACTACCATGATGAATAGTGATCGACGATGCAGGTGCAAAGGAAGATAACACTTTCTCATATTTCACCTTAGCGAGGCCAAGGGGACAAAATCAGGATGATCGACCGAGAGACATTTAGCACTCCGCTTCTAATGTTCTCCTTGATGTACTAGCATATCCCATTCATAGCTATGGTTTGATATCTAGAACATCAAGTGAAAAAAGGTCAGACTTCGGAACACAAAAATCCATAAGGAATAACTACGGAAGTAAATCCTACAAAATCCTCATGGGGAGGTGGCCAACTTCCTCAATCAAGATACTACAATAATAGATCTTCCGACTAGGTGTGTCGGCCAGAACATCAACCTTGACGGGACCTATATAACAGATCTTGGAAAAGTTCCAACCATCATCTCTGCCTGAGACTCAGATCTGGTTGGTAACATGATATTCGAGACTCATCAAGTCTAGAAGGAAAAATGAAAGTTTGCAACACAAATCGACGAGATGACGTTGCGAGATTCTCGGGAAATGAACTACGATAGCAAGCTCCAAAATATGAGCTGGTTCTGCTACATACATGTGAACACGTTGTCCGAGACAAGCATGACCACTTAGTAGTCTTATAATAAAACACTATCGAGTTCAAGGCGAGGAACCATCATTGCGAAAACGAAGTCTTGTGCATGTCCGTATGGGCCCTTCAGGATTAGCGCATGAACTTCTTTTCTTTGAACAAATCAATCGGTGGCTTGGTGTGCTAGGAAATACCGATGGGATGGATGTAGCTAATCTCTCAAGCCATAGTATACTTCACACGTGCATGACTGACTTGGGATGATTCCAGAGGAAGCAAAACTAACTTTCTCGAATTCATGGTGGCAACTTGCACGAAATGCACGTGAATCAGAGAAAGTCACTTCTTTCATCCAACACATGCTTCATGAACGGGACATGAATATAATGCTTATAGAAGTTTCCAACACTAGCTGGATGTTCAACATGAATCATGGAGGAGACAAAATGCTGCTGATGGGCTCAACAACAAGTCATCAAGATTTCCATATAGATGGAATTCCACAATTATGTGAACAAGTGATAACATTGGTCAGAACAAAAGATATAACAGTGTATGCTCGAGGAAAAACCACGAGTAAGACAACATTACGAACTTCGTTGGTTCTGATTTGATTTGAGGATAGCCCACACTGAAATCAAAGTTTCGACAAGATAATAGATCCAACAACTGATCACGAGGACCAATCGATGAAGATATCATCTTTCTTCAACACACATACAAGATATCCCTTAAAATGAACTAATCCGGGTAAGCTTTTAACTTAGGGTATCCGACACAGGTTCTTGGAGAAAGGGTGGTTTACAAGGAAATCAACTCGATCACGAACTCAACATAGCGGTCAGGTGACAACCTGGTGATACTTCCGAGAAGATATTAAGAAAACCACGAACCACCAATATGTTACTAAGCTCGAAAACAATCTTGCTTTTCAGGGCAAGACGATATGATCAAATAAGCAAGAATTGGCACTATCCTAACTCATTGATCGAAAAGTGCACCAGAAATAAGGACTAGGTAGCACGATCAATCTTAGAATGATGATTTCAAGAACCAACACGCTAAGAATGAAATTATTGCCCTTTAACTACCAAGCAATGGAGTTGCTAGGAGTATTGATTTTCACACAACACGGTTCACTTGTCGGCATTTCGGTTGCGACGACACGGGACCGAGGGATGAATAATGATAGAGAGAGTATCACTAAATCAAGGATTCATAAGAGTTGGTGTGCAATTCCCATGATATTCTTGATATAAAGATGGTAATACTCCAAGGTAGAATAGATCAAAAGCTGATTGCCATTCGATCTGTGAAGTACAACTACTTGGACCCAATCCTGGATATGGATGAGGTACTGGCGTTTGTTTCTCCTAGTCATCCTGAATAGAATGACTTGACGAACCACATGAATAATAGGCATCGATGAATACGAGTGCATGACTACTCTTGACTATCGATTGATAGACGGGGGTGAGGATACAACTAAAGAGGGACAACTCAAGGAACATATAGCTTTCTGAGTTGTGGATGCATAGAATAGTATGTCGAACCAAGTTCAACAAGTTTCTTCCGGATAACCCATGTAGAGAGGTAGGTTTGGCTGAGTTGCAATATAGAATGGGGAACTCATCGAGAGCACTCTTGTTGTGGTCTCTTGGTTCAAGAACTTCTGCGATAAATAGTTCATGGTATTTGGAAGAACGATAAACCACGGACCTCGAGGACTAATGCAAAGATTACTAATAACCTAAAGGGACGAGCAAACACTATCAACATGAGGTAAGTAGGGTGAATCTTGGGTTCAAAGCCCAGGAGTAGAATACCTACTAACTAAGTGGCATCATGGCATGCTTTCGAAAATAATGGCCAGAATCATCACACTGGAAACACAAAACATGGCTAGCTTGCTAGGTGATCCCCTAAGATACCTAGGGTCATAATAATAACTCCAACATATATACCGAGGCAATGAAGTACCTCAACACACTAGTTAGTGTGGTTGATCTGGCACAAAGGAACTCAGAACGATAAGAAAGGATTTGCAAATGCATTAGACTTTTTAGAAAAACTTGGGATGACTCGGACAGCATAACGGTTGTAAATGCTCAAAAAGATAAAGACATCCTGCAAATGGTGGCATAACCACTCAATATCACAATATCAAGGTTCTGAGGCCAACAATGAACACACGAAAGTAGAAGAGACTGAACTGAGGCTTGAATCCATCAATCCTATAAGTATACGAATTAGTAACACGTGATCCTAATAGAAGAAAGAGAATGCCTAGTTCTTAACCCCGTAGGAAAGATAGGATGACTCGGATCAGAGGGGCATAAGGTAAAGGAGTAAAAAGAGCCTTACATTCCATCACACAATCAATTCCCTTATATAACTAAAGAATTTCTAAACTCAACTTCAACCAGTTTGGCTTGGTAATCCTACAGGCAGTCAGGCTCTGATACCAAGCTGTCAGGACCCCGATCCTAAGTCACACTAATCTAACATGTAACACATCATATCACTTTGCGGCCTCACGCACGGTATTCCCACGGGTGCCACCTTATCTGGCCCGGGACCGTTCACGCCTTTTGGCTCACGTATATGATAGTGCCGCTAGCATCCATATGACAAAGAACCCGGGCTGACATGACTAGTCGTGGACCCAAAGTGGTGATAACTTACGGGGACAGACATACATGACCCAACAACGAACGTGTCAATCAACAACGTATGAACCCAAGTCGTAGCAAGCTACAAAGGACTTAAAGGAACAACATGTGACATTTCCCCGAAGGGACAGACATAGGAACGAAGGACACATCCGGCCAGCCTAAGTGTTCCAGAGCAGTAGCAAGCTACCATGGCTCAGTGGAAGCACTAGGAGACATTTCCCGGTAAGAGAGGCTACCAAGGATGAACAACTAGGTTGTCAAATCTCACACATACCAATCATTTCAAATCATACACACAATATGCTCGATATGTGCAAATACAACATGGCATCACAACATAACTCTATGACACAAAGTATTTATTCAATAGGCTCCAAGGAGCGAGATATTACAAACATGGGTCTCATGACATAACATTCAGAGCATACAAGTCAAAGCACATGCGGAAGCTTAACATGCCTGAGTATAGACATCTACAAATGAAAAAGGCTGAGAAGCCTCACTATCTACCAGATCCTGCCGAGGACACAAGATCGTAGCTGAGGTAACAAGCTAAACGTCGAAGTCCATGCGGAACTACTAGCGAGACTGTAGTCTCTCTGCAAAAACATAAATTAAGCAAACGTGAGTACAAACGTGACTACATATGCATCATTATCAACAAAGGGGGTGGTGGAGTTTAACTGCAGCAAGCCTGCTTTGACCCAGTGGCTATCCTGAACTACGACTGCAAGTAACTCTTTTGAGGTGGCACACACGAGTCCACATATTCACCATATCAATACACCACTATGGATCCGCTCCCGTCTCCCTACGAGAACGCCATCCATAGCACTCACGCTTATCTTGCGCATTTTAGAGTATCCACTTTCACTTGTCTATGAACTGTATAGGCAACCCAGAAGTCCTTTACTGCGGACGCGGCTATTCGAATAGATGATGTTAACCCTGCAGGGGTGTACTTCTTCACACACGCTCTCGCCACTTACCGCCATGTACACGTCATGTATCTCAGCAACCTTCAAGCGAAAGCCTGACGAGGGTGTCAGCTACGGCATACCTAAACACTCAAGTCTCTAGTCTAGGTTTATCGCCTATTCAGGTTCCATCCGTAGGGAGTCCAGTCAAAGTTTCCACATACGACCCCGAACCATGTGAGCAGGGTTCCGAAGACACCAAACGGGCGCCCGATACACCATGGCACGTGCCTAACGCATCACAGCCCACCCCTCGGGTCAGCGCTGCGCACGGCCTCCAGCATACTACAAACACCAGAAACTACTTGCAACTCATAGATAGAGGACAAGGATGGTTAAGAAGCCGAGAGGGTCAATTAAGGATCCCAATGAGTGGTATTAGCTGTTCATGGATCACAAACACAGAACTCAGTTCATGAGGACGGCTTCAATGAGACAACCCACCATGTACTCCTACATGGCTCTCACCGCTACCTTTACCAAATGGTGTTCACACACTTAGCTCACGCATAGTAGGACATGTTCACAACATTCTAGTTCATCCCCGATGAACCAGACCTGACTCAACTCTTAGCAGTAGCAGGCATGACAACAAACATGAATGAGTAGGCACATCAGGGCTCAAACAACTCCTACTCATGCTAGTGGGTTTCATCTATTTACTGTGGCAATGACAGGTCATGTAGAGGAAAGGGGTTCAACTACAATAGCAAGTAACAGATATGTCGTTGTTGTCCTAATGCAGTAAAAGAGAGCAGGAGCGAGAGAGTGAGATTGTATCGGAATGAACAAGGGGTTTTTGCTTGCCTGGCACTTCTGAAGATAGTATAGCTCTTCATCGGTGTCATCAAACTCATCGTCGGTACGTCGTCTACAAAGAAGGGACAAATACCGGCAAACAAGGAAGAACACAATCAAAGCAATGCACAATATGATGCATGATCATGACCTGGCAATATGAGTGTGTTGGGCTAATGCAACTACAATCAGATGGGTTTGAGTCCTGTTGAACCAAAGGTTCAACCCCAAAGTCATTTTGTCATCTTAAATAGTACCTTATCATGTTTCGCACTAAATAGCAAGGTTAACTTGTTTAAACATGCATGAAACTAGTATAGATGGATAGATTGGATTTTTATGATCATTTTTCATATATAAATCTATGCATTTGGAGTTACAGATTAATTTCTATGATTTCTAGAAGTTTAGAGCATTTTCAGAAATTCATAATTCATTTCTGATTTATTTCAATTCCAGAAAAAGTTTACTACATCAGCATTAGGTCATGCTGACCTCAGCAGGTTAACAGGCGCCGTCCAGGTCAAACCTGACCAGTGCGGCCCGCTGGTCGGTGACTTAGTTAGCTAACTGAGTTAATTAGGGTTAAACTAATCCTAACAAAATGTCAGCAGGGCCGGGCCCACATATCAGTGTCTTAACTAATTAACTAAATTAATTAGCACAAACTAATCTAACACCTAATTAAACAGGGCCTAGCCCACACGTCAGTGAGCCAGAGCGGGTCAAATTGTGGTCAAACCCGGGTCATACTTGTTGGAGTGGACCCGCGGCTCGTCGTCGGCACGCCAGCAACGGTTGAGGGCGTCGGAAACGCTCCTCCGGCGACCAAATCGGCGGCTGAAGGGCTCTACGCATTGCTGGTGCTCCTCCGCATCCAACGGGACTGGAGTTATCGGCTGGGGTGGCCGGAGTCGAGCGCGGCATCGACCACGGCGGCGGCCGGAGCTCGGACGAGATGTGAGCGAGAACTAGGGGGCACGGAAAGGTGAGCTGGGGTGTGCTGCGAGCTCATGGGGAGGCACTGAGCGCAGTGGTGTGCTCGACTGTGAGCTTCAGCAGTCGTAGCCATGGCGGTGACATAGACGGCATCGAAGAGCTCTCGGGCTCGTTGCGAACGGTGGCTAGAGAGGGAAGTAGAGCACGACGAGAGGGCAAAATGATGGTGGAGCTCACAGCGGGGTTGAGGACGGTCTCAGCGAGCTCGGGGATGCGGCGGAGGCGGTGAATCGACGGCGGCGGTCTTCAGTGGCCGAGGAGGGGAACGACGGAGCTGGCGGCGTCCATAGGTTTCCGGCGCCGTGCTGCTTGGTGAGAAGGAAGAGGGGGATCTGGTGGAGCTTGTAGATAGCTTAGGTTGTCGTCGAGATGACGGTGGCTGCGAGCTCCGCTTGGGAGCGTGCGGGGAGAGAGCAGAGGAGGGGCAGGAGCGAAGGAGAGTGAGAGAGAGAGGCGGGGAGATGCTTGGCACAACCAGAGAAGGCCAGGGCATCGAGGGGGAGCGGTAAGCAGGAGGTGGCCGGGGCGCGTGTGCGCGCACGGCGACCACACGCCCTCCTGCCCACTGGTAGGAGGTGGAAGACGACAGGGAGCCCCTGGTGGGCTGGGCCGGCCAGCTATAGTGCTGGGCCGGTTGGTGGATGCCAGGTAAGTTATCTCTCTTTCTTTAATATTTCTCTTTTTCTATTATTCTGTAACTTGATGTCCTTATTAAAAATAGCTAGTAACTTTCAAAAATCATGCAACTGACTGAGGCCACGGTTTGGAACATTTCCAACAGCAAGCATTTCAGTTTATGATTATTTGGGCATTTAAAATATTTTATAGCATTTAAATGCCCAAATGCAAATACTATATGATTTAATTCAGTGACCCTTTGTTGTCCTAGAAAAGTGTGCACCATTTTTGTCAGAGGTTCTAGACCAAGGCAAAGATGATGAACATTTTAGAAGGGCATTTTGGGTTCAGTGAAAATGATTTTATTTGGACCCTAGTTGAATTAAGGGGGTGCTGGCGGTATCTGTCATCCCCATTTAAAATTTATTTGAATTGTAAACATGATGTCATGAGAATCAAGCAAAGACAACAGGGGCTGAGCTAGGGCTATGACAACGCACCCGTACCTGGCTCACCAAATCTCGGATTACGGGTTCCGCACACCCTTGAGAGGTTCGAACTCTGGGTGCATGCGGAGATCTCAACCTACCCAGCCTGCCTACTCGCGATCCTCCTAAGCCTAGCGTGACAAGCTCAAAGAGACAGAGAGACACAACAGTTTCTCCTGGTTTGGGCCACCTTGCGGTGTAATACCCTACTCCAGCGTTTTGGTGGATTGCCTCAAGGGGCTAAGGATGAACTAGTACAATGGATGAACTGGCCTCAGGAGGTGAGGTGTTCTTGAGCTCAAGGGAGCTGGTGTGGTGTGAGCTAGTTCGACTTGTCTTGCCTCTATGGTGGTGGCCAGTCCTATTTATAGTGGCCTCGGTCCTCTTCCCAAATGTTGGCGGGAAAGGATCCAACAACGGCTGGATTTGAAAGGTGACAAGTAGTACAACTTATCCTGACAAAAGTAGTCTTCGCCTGCGAAAAGCCTCTGGTTGTGACGCTGTGGTGGGCTCGTCGATGACCTCCGTCCTGCCGTCCTGGCAGTCTTGGTATCGTTGCACCAGAATGGAATCCCTTGGCTGATTCGTCAGGACTCCGCACCTGTGGCTTGCCTCCTTTGCACCAAAGAGGAAACCTGCGCTCTGCGCCCGCCTGGCGCCTACCTGGCCTTGGTCGTCATGGCTCACGTCAGCTGAGTCTCATGAGTTAAACCCTGCATAGAACTCTCCACCCCTCGGGAGCCAGCCTGGTGAGGCCGATCCCCTCGAGGGTCTTGACGTTGTCCGCCTCGCGAGGCTTGGCCCCTCACGAGGGTCTTGTGCGGTTGATGCTGAAGCTGGGCCGTACCAGGCCACCGGTGGAGCCACGTGGTGGGCCGCAGGCAGGCAGGGCTGGATACCCCCGTATCCAGGACACCGACACAGGAGACTCCGGGGCGTGTACAGCCCCACTCATTATTACGTGAGAGTGTCATGAGCGGAGACCTTCACATGTCGGAGCCTTGTTCACAGGCCGGAGCCTTTCTTCAAGGGTAGAACTTTCGGAGGTGCTGGATGTTCCAGGCGTTCTGGATGGGGAACCCGTCCTATGTCTCCAGGAACGCGACGCCAGGCCTGAAGACATGAGCAATCCTAAACGGGCCCTCCCACGTGGGAGAGAGCTTGTGCATCCCCTCCCTGAAGAGTACCCGCCTTAGGACGAGATCGCCCACCTCTAACGTCCTAGAGCGGATGTTGCGGCAGTGGTACTGCCGCAACGCCTGCTGGTACCTTGCCGCCCGGAGCAAGGATTGTCGGTGGCGTTCCTCCCCTAGCACGAGATGCATCCTCCGCGTGGCATCCTGGCGTGCCTCGTCGAACGCCAGGACCCGCGTGGAGTGATGCTTGACCTCGTGAGGGAGAACCGCTTCTGCTCCGTAGACTAGGAAGAATGGCGTCTCTCCCATTGGCTTGGTCGCGGTGGTGCGGATGGACCACAACACGGACTGCAGTTCGTCGAGCTAGCCCCTGCCGCAGGCATCGAGCCTCTTCTTGAAGGTCCTGGTCTTGAGCCCCCTCAGGACTTCTGCAATTGCCCGCTCGGCCTGGTCGTTGCTCCGTGGGTGTGCCACTGAGGCGTAGCATATCTGCGTTCCAAGGTTAGCACAATATGTTTTGAAAAGCTTCCTGGTAAACTGCGAGCCGTTGTTGGTGATGATGCGGTTGGGGACCCCAAACCGGCTCATGATTCCCTTGATGAACTTGATGGCCGATCCAGCTGGGATAGTGCGCATGCCTTCTACTTCCGCCCACTTGGTGAACTTGTCGATGGCGACATAGAGGTACCGGTAGCCCCCTAGCGCTCGAGGGAACGGCCCCAAGATGTCCAGCCCCCAGACCGCAAACGACCATGTGAGCGGGATTGTCTGGAGGCCCTGCGCGGGCTGGTGGATTTGCTTGGTGTGAAAGTGGCATTCTTCACAAGAGCGCACTAGCCCCGCGGCGTCGTTGAGCGCGGTGGGCTAGTAGAAACCGCTGCGGAATGCATTGCCCACTAGAGTGCGTGACGAGGAATGATGCCCGCAGTCCCCACCATGTATGTCCGCTAGCAGCTCGAGCCCCTGTTCCCTGGAGATGCACCACAACGAAACGTCATTGGGCCTCTTGCGATATAACTCACCATCCTGGATACAGTACGCGGTAGCTTGACGTGCCACGCGCTCGACGTCTTCCTCCTTCTCTGGCAGGGTCCCTTGAAGCAAGTACGCCTTGAACTCTTTAGTCCAGCACCCCTCCTGAGGCTCGAGCGCAAGCAGCAGGCGAGCCCCCGAGGGGTGGCCATAGGTTGGGGCACCCATCCTGGGTGCTTGTGGCAAGTCCTCCTGAGGAGGTGCTGGGGTCGAGGCGTGGGGAGTGGCAGACAGCTTGAAGAGCCGCTCCTCAAAGACCCCCGGCTCCTGAGGGTGCCTGCTTGAGGCTCTCTTGGCGATGTTATCCGCTTCCTTGTTCGTTCCGCACGGCACGTGCTACAGATCCACGCCCATGAACCGCTTCTCCATTTTGTGCACCTCTTCTAGGTACACCTCCATGTGCTCGTCCTTAGGCGTGTACTCCTTGTTGGAGAAGTTGACGAGGAGCTGAGAGTCGCCCTTAATGGTGAGGCACTTCACTCCCAGCGCGGCCGCGGCCCTGAGTCCGGCGAGCAAGCCCTTGAAGTCTGCAATGTTGTTGGAGACCTTCTCGCCTTGCTAGAAGCAGAGCTGCACAGCGTAGCAGAGCTTGTCCTTGGTGGCTGAGATGAGGACGCCCCCCCACTCCCGCGCCTTGTCGTGCAAATGCCCCATAAAAGTACATGATCCATCTGTCCGGTTCCTCACCTCCGGGTAGGAGGGAGTGGTCCTCGCCTACTCCATGGTCGGGATCATCAGTCCACTCGGCCACGAAGTCTGCGAGGGCTGCACCCTTGATGACCCTGGTGGTGCTGAACTCGAGATTGAACGCCTGAAGCTCGATGATCCATTCAGCAACTCGCCCGGCGGCGTTCGGGCTCCGGAGCACCCTCTCCAGCGGGGTGGCCTTGAAAATAGTGGCGCAACTTCCGGGAGGCGACCAGGAGCGCGAGCAGGAGTTTCTGAGGCATGGGGTAGCGCGCCCGGGCCTCCCTCAGTACCATGGTGAAAAAGTAGACAGGGTGCCCGACGAGGGATGAGGCATCAGCGGAGTCTTGGTCTTCGTGAGGGCGCGGGTCCTCCATGGTTTCATGAGGCCCGCCCTCGGGAGCCTCGGTAGCCGCGGGGTCGATCGTGGCCTCAGGAGGAATGTCGACCACCGGGTCGGTCGAGGCCCCAGACGCACCGTCCCGAGGGCCCTGTGCCTTGCTCGATGGTTGTGCATCCTGCTGAGGTTTCTTGGACGGGCGTTCCTTCCTTAGTGCCACCAGGGCGGCGCTGGCTGAGTGAGGGGTGGCTGCCAGATAGAGCACCAAGGGCTCGAGAGGGCGCGGTGCCACCATTACTGGCAGACTGGTCAAATATCTCTTGAGGTCTTCAAAGCCTGCGTCCGCCTCCGGGGTCCACTCGAATGGCTCCTTCCTTTTCATCATCTTGAAGAATGGGAGGGCGCGCTCCCCCAGCTTGGAAATGAAGTGCCCAAGCGAGGTTACGCAGCCCGCCAGCTTCTGCATCTCCTTCAGGGTTTGTGGGGGCCTCATGTCCTCTATCGCCTTGACCTTCTCCGGGTTGGCCTCGATCCCTCTGTGTGATAGCCGGAAGCCCAGCAGCTTGCCAGAGGGAACCCCGAACACACACTTCTCGGGATTAAGCCGAAGGTCCACCTTGCGCAGGCTGGCAAACGTCTCCTCCAGATCTGCTATCAGGGTCCCGGCCTCCCGAGACTTCACCACTATATCGTCAACATAGGCCTCTGCATTCCTCCCGAGCTATGAGCCCAGGGCAATATGCATTAGTCTCTGGAAGGTTGCCCCGGCATTACGCATTCCGAAGGGCATGCAGGTGTAGCAATACTCCCAGCAGGGGGTCAGGAACGCCGTTTTCTCCACATCCTTCACGACCATCTTGATCTGGTGGTAGCCTGAGAAAGCATCCAAGAAGTATAACAGGTCGCACTCGGTGGTGGAGTCCACGATATGGTCAATGCGAGGGAGCGGGAAAGGATTTTGCGGGCAGGCCTTGTTGAGGTTGTTGAAGTCAATACACATGCACTCCTTCCCTCCTTTCTTGGGGACGATGACGGGGTTCACCAGCCACTTCGGGTATCGTACCTCTCTGATGACCCCTACGGCTTGTAGCTTGCGGGTTTCCTGGATGATGAAGGCCTGTTTCTTGGTGGACTGGCGACAGGCCGTCTGCTTCACCGGTCGCACGTTTGGGCATGCCCTCGTGTGGTGCTCGATTATTCCCCTTGGGACCCCAGCCAAGTGTTTGGGTTCCCAAGCGAATACATCCTTGTTGGCCCGCAAAAAGTTAACCAATGCCTCCTCTTGGTCCCGAGGGAGGCCACCCCCTATGGTGAAGGTGGCGCTGGCCGCCCATCCTCACTGACCAACACTTGCTTCGTCTCGGCTCGGTCTTGGGAGAACAATTGCTTCTTCTTGGCCGGCGCTGCTTCTGGGGCCTCCTGACCACCTTTCTCGTCGGGTAGCACAGATGCGGCTGACTTGAAGGCGAGCTTAGAGGGCTTGCAGTGCGCCTTTGGTGTCCCCCGCCACCATGAGGACACCGTTGCTGCCGGGCATCTTCATGAGGTTATATGCAGAGTGGGTCGTAGCCATAAACTGGGCCAAGGCCAGATACCCCAGAATGGTATTGTATGGCAGGTCGATCCTGGCGATGTCGAAGTCGATGAGCTCGGTGCGGTAGTTGTCACGGGTCCCGAAGGTGACATTGAGGCGGATCTTCCCCAGGGGGCTGGTGGAGCCGCCGCTGACCCCGGAGAAAGGCTTGGTGGGGCATAGCCGGCTGGGCGGCACGTGAGCAGGCTGAATGCATCTGAGAAGAGCACGTTGAGGACGGCTCCACCGTCGATGAGGGTTCTGGTGAACGCCATGTTGCAGATGGTGGGGGTGCAGAGCATTGGGAGCGTGCCTGCTCCCGTCGTGGCGACAGGATGATCCTCGAGGCCGAAGGTGAGGTCGGCCTTGGGCGCCGTCTAGCCCGGGGGGAGCCCCCGAGCCTGCCTGGGTGGCGCTTACTCGCTAGTAGAACTGCTTGATGTGGCGGTCGGAGGGTGGCACCTGCGAGCCACCCAAGAGAGCTGTGACGACTGGGGGCACCGGTGCCGCGTAGAGGGTGAGGAAGAGGTCGCGTAGCTCCTCCCAGGAGGCCACAGAGAATGCCGACAAGTTGAGTAACCAGGCGTGCAGCGCACCTACAAGGGCCATGGGGAGCCAGTTGGCCTTCACCTTGTCATCTCCGCCGGCCGCCCAAACTGCCTCCTCGTATGCTTGGACAAAGGCGGCCGGATCCGCTGCGCTGTCATAACGTGGCGGCCTCCGGTTGGAACTTGGATGGCCACTTGTCAGATGTTGGGTTCCGACAGACCCTTAAGGTTCGAACTCTGGGGTGCGCGCGAAGACCTTCCCCCTACCACTCCACGTCTGATCGCCTCACGAGAATCTAAGCTAAAACGATGAATAGCACGAGGGACACAAGATTTATACTGGTTCGGGCCACCGTTGTGGTGTAATACCCTACTCCAGTGTGTCGTGTGGTGGATTGCCTCAGGGGCTCATGATGAACAATACAAAGGATGAACTGCCTCGCGAGAGGTGTTCTTGAGCTGGTGCGATGAACTGCTTGGATGAGTTCGGTCGCCTCTCGATCTAATGAGTACTCGATGAGATCTCTCCTACTGTGGTGGCTATCCCTGTTTATAGAGTGGCCCTGGTCCTCTTCCCAAATATTGAGCGGGAAGGGCACCAACAATGACCATTTTGAAGGGGAACATCTAGTACAAGTTATCCCGACTAAAGTTTGTCTTCGTCTGCCAAAGGCACTGGCGATGACGCCATCTTGGGCTCCACGGTGACCTCCATCCTGCCGCTCTACTGGTCTTGGTCTCGTTGCACTGAAATGGCAACCTTTGCCTGATGCCTCGGTACTCCACGCCTGTGCTTGCCCCCTTTGCACCAAAGAGGAAACAAGGACGCTGCGCGAGCCGGCGCTCGCCTGGTCTCGATCGTCACGGCTTGCATCATGAGCACCTCGCGAGGTATCCTGCCTTGATCTCTCCGCCTCCTCGTGAGCCTGCCTGGAGAGGCCGTTCTTGAGGAAGTCTTTTGTCGTCCGCCCCTCGAGGCTTAGCCCCTCACGAGGGTCTGGAAGTCTTGTGTTGATGAAGATGGGCCGTGTTGGGCCACCACTCGAGCCACGCCGCATGCCGCAGGCAGGCAAGTCTGGGGACCCCCATTCCTAGAACGCCGACTGTAGCCCCCGGGCCCAAGGCGCGCTCGGACTTGGCTTAGCGGAGAAGCGAAGGGGCAAGTGCGGAGTGCCGCGGGCCCCATCAGCCTGCGGCCTTGGGCGCCGCGTGGCGGTTGATTGGACGTGGGCGCCTCCGCTTCCCCACGCTGCCTCGGCAACTGCTTGACTTGACAAGTCCCTGCATGCAGAAATGGGTCATGATTACGTGTGATCGTGGAGGCCGACGGTTGGCCTCCTCCGGACTATAAGTACGGACGAGGGCGAGATCCCCCGTAGTCCATCTCTTTCTGCTTCACTCCTTCCTCGGCCTTGCTCCACTTTACGCCAATGGCACCGATCCGCCGGTTTTCAGTGGAAGAGAAGGGGAAGGCCCCCCAAGAGGGTCCTGACCCGCTTCCACCGAAGAAGCGTCCGGTCCCCGGCCGCTGCGACGTGGTCGCATGGCAGGAGACGTCGAGGCCTTGGTACGAGCGGCCACCGCCTGGGTTTCCGCTGCCCTTGTACGCCCGGGCTGAGGGCCATGGAGAAGAAGACGCCGAGCGGCACCGCCGACGCCGCCGACGAGTCACGGCGGTGCGCGACGTCACCCCTCGAGTCCATGCCGAGGGCTCTTCTCGCGAGCTTGTTCTTCACGCCGCTTTGCCTCCACGCTCTTGGAATCGCCGTCCTCCCTCCTTCGCCTTCGGGATGCCGCCGAGGTGGCCTCTGGAGCTCTGGCTGCAGCATGCTGACTGCAGCACCCTTGCGACCGGAGTGGAGGTTGAGGTTTTCGCTCCGGGCAAGGTCTACATGACCCGGGGTTGGGGCGAGATCGCCCGGGTCTGCCGGATGGGGGGCGCCCTCGTAATTCATCTTGAATATGATGGCGCCTCCTTGATATTCTTCAAGGTCTTTGACGCGGAAGGCGCCGACTAGAGTGCTTCCCCAAGGAAGGTGACCGGGGCATCGAAGTGGCGAGGGCCACGCCTGCCAACCGCTTCCCCAGCAGCTCCTCTGGTAGCAGTGGAGAAGTCGGAGGGTCCAGCGACTCTCCCGAGCTTCACGTGACTCCGGAGACGAGCGATGACAACTACGAGCCCCCGAGCTCGCGTCGCGCTCGGAGCAGGGCAGCTGCATCTGGCCGCCGACGCCGCTGATCTGGATGGGGTTGGCGCCGGCGCTTGGCGGCCCACTGTTGATGATGGCGTCTCCTATGGAGGCGCGCGTAGTTAGCGTTCCATAGGATTTGCACATTTTGTTCCCTGCGAGGAACCGAAGAAACACCCCGCGGGGGTATGCAAGGCGTCTGCCATATCTTTTGTGAATATTATCCTTATTATGAATGGAAGCGAGATGCTTGTCCTGTCTCGGCTCGGCTCCCCCTTTCTATCCTCGTGAGGGCTTGGTGCTCTACACTGACAGGTCCCGGTCCCCAGGCAGGCTTCAGCCGTTGCTGGTATGCCAGGTCGCGATGCCGTGGTCAAGGCCAGGAGGTGAGCGGCCCAAGGTCCAGTAAGAGCCCCCGAGGCGCGATGCTCAGGAGGTCCCCTTTAGCGCTCAAGCAGCCTCCGCTGGGCAAGACTGCACTAGGCGAGGGTTTAGCATCGCGTTGATTTAGCTTTTGCAGGGGCATGACTTATCTCATGAACTTGGAGTCGTTATTCGGCGAGGTGCCTGGCCTGCGCGCCGGCAGCTAGGGTGTCGCTGGGTTGGATCCTCGTGAAGTTCTCCCCTCTTCCCAGCACTTTCCTTCATGCTCTACATCCTGAGGTCCCGGCCCTCGAGCGAGCTCAGCCGCCGCTGGTATGAGAGGTCGCGATGCCGTGGGTCAAGGCCAGGGGGTGAGGGCTGGAGAGCCAGTAAGATCCCCTGAGTTGCGATGCTCAGACGCCCCCCTTTTAACACGCGAGCGGATCGCATGGGAGAGAGAGAGAGAGCTCACGACGCCCCCATGCTATTCCTTAGGCGGATCCTGTACACCAACACGAGGAAAACAAGGACTGCCATTACAGTTGCTAGCCAGCCATTGGTTGCTCCGAGGGAGTGATTGAGGCACTGAGGGCCAGGTGAGGTAGTGCTTTGCGAGGCTGCCGCGGCCAGAGCTTGACCACTCAGATTTGTCGACGTTGCAGGGACGGACCCATGCGCAAGCGCCGTGCTAGAGCGAGCGGCTCCAAAGGTAGGTGTCAATCGAGCAGGCGATTATCTCAAGCAGGTTAAGCATAAATAAGCAAATCAACTTAGATAGATGCAGAGAAAGGCACACGCCACTGGGTCTGGCCCAAGCGGCTTGGGAATGATGCAGCCCGAGGGGCGCCCCCAACAAGGTAAGCTGAAGACATAAGCAAAACGGATACATGACCCATGCGACCTGGGAACGATGCAGCCCTGAGGGCGCTCCCAGCTGAAACGGAACTTGAGAGAAGTCACCTGATACCATTGTAGAGCGAGTGTTGGGGTAGCTGACGGTGCATGGTGAAGAAGCCGATCCTCACGAGCCCTCGGAGCTTCGAGCCTCGGGAGGCTCGATAGGTCCGGGCGGCTCGGCGAGGTCCATCTCTGTTTCCTCCAGGAGCGCGTGATGCTTAGCCACCTAAGCTTCCAGAATGCTCCTCATCAGGCGCTGGTGGGCAGCAGCCGCGTTCGGCAGGCCGAAGGGCATGCGAACGTAGCTGTGCGGTGGACCCTCGCAACGTCCCACACGCGAAGGCCAGAAGCGCTCTTGCGATGCGACTTGATTGAGCCCTGGGTAGTCGATGCAGACGCGCAGCCCGCCATCCTCGCCTGGATGGGGAGCTACGCTGGGCAGGCGGCGGTTGCCACGCATGACTCTCGATTCCTGCAACTCCTGAGCGACCTTGGTGATGAACTCCTAAGGATTGGGCCCTCCTTGCCTCACGCCTTCCTGAGGGAAACGTGCCGCGAAGCACGCCTCCAAGTGGTGCCCGAGCGCCTCCCTCGTGATCTTGGCAAAGTCAGTGGCTCCCCAGGAGAGAGCCCCCGAGCCTTGCCCGAGGAGGGCGCCGGGCGCGCCTCCCTATGCAACGGAGGGTGGCGCCCCTTGGATGGGCGCATGTCCGGATGCGGCGCCTCCGGGGGTGCCTGCCTCCTGAGGTCTTGAGCCAGGCGACGTCTTCTTCTTGGGGACTGCTTTAGGAAGGTTTCCACTCTTGTTGTCTGGGTCCTCGATCGACGCGGCTTGGAAGGCGCGCTCGAGAGAGCACACCGCATCCTTCTCTTCACAGGGGACCGTGATGACTCCGCCACTTCCTGGCATCTTGAGGACATTGTAGCCATGGTGAGTCACTGCCATAAACTTGACCAGAGCCGGGTACCCGAGGATGACATTGTATGGCAGGCGAATGTGAGCTCCGTCGAAGTCAATGAGCTCGGTACGGTAGTTCTTGCGCTGCCCAAAGGTGACAGGGAGGCGGACCTGCCCTATCGGGACAGTGGAACCATCAGTGACTCCTGAGAAAGGCTTGGTTGGTTGAAGCTGATCGTATGGCACTTGAAGATTGTTGAACGTCTCGACGGACAGGACGTTGAGCCCTGCTCCACCGTCGATGAGGGTCCTGGTAACTTGCACATTGCTGATGACTGGGGAACAGAGCATCCGGAGGACACCGACCATTGCCACGCACTTGAGCTGATCCGCTGAGTTGAATGTGATGGCGCAGGCAGACCACCTGAGGGGGCGCCTGGACTCAAGCTTGGGGAGGACTGCATTCACTTCGCGAGCAAACTGCTTGAAGATGCGCTGAGAGGCTAGGGCCTGAGTGCCGCCTAGGATGCAAGCGATTACTCGCGGCTCCTGGAAGCCCCCAGCCCCCTCGTATTGATGATGGTCGTCATTCCTTCTTGGTGGTAGTGGCAGAGGAGGAAGCCCTGTGTTGCCTTGCGGGTGATCCTCACGAGGCTGATCCCTCCAAGCCCCCTCGCGAGGCTGATCCTGCCAGCGGTCCTCGCGAGGCCGGTCACACCATTCTTGGCGAGGGCCACGGTCGTCCCATCGTCCTCCATATCTTCCTCCGCCTCGGCCGTAGCCCCGATCGTTGCGCTCGGGGCATCGACCGACACGGCCTTCTCGCACGGCCCTGAGCTATTGGCATTCGTTGGTGTTGTGGGTATGGAGGTCGTGGTACACACAGTACCGGCTGCCCTTGGATGACTCCGGCTGGTCCCTGCCGTGCTTCATGTCAGGCTCTGCTGCAAGCACAACTGCTCCCTTGCGCTTCACATCCTTGGCCTTGGCTTTCTTCTCTTTTGTGTCTGCTGCTGGGAGCTCGAGAAGGGAGAGGCGTCCCTCCTTAGCCCTTGCGCACTTGGTCACCAGGTTGAACAACTCCAAAGACGTACACATATCTTTGTGGATTGCCAGCTCCTACTTCATCTTGACGTCGCGGACGCCATCAGAGAACGCCGAGATGATGGCCTCCTCGGTTACCCTGGGAATCTTGAGGCTAGCGTTGTTGAGGCGCTGGATGTACTTCAGCAAGGTTTCTCCGGGCTGCTGCTTGATGCGGCGCAGGTCACCCACGGCCGGCGGACGGTGGCGAGTGCCCTAAAAGTTGGCGATGAAGCGAGTGTGCATCTCGTCCCAGGAGGAGATCATGCCAGGGGGCAGGTTCAGGAGCCAGGTGCGGGCACCGTCCTTGAGTGCCATGGGAAACCAGTTCGCCATGACCCTTTCGTCCCCGTTGGCAGTTTCGATGCCCAGCTCGTAGAGCTGTAGGAACTCCGCGGGGTCGGAAGTGCCGTCGTAGCGAGGAGGCAGGTCAGGTTTGAACTTGGCTGGCCAGGCGACACTGCGTAGCTCGTTGGTGAAGGCGCGGCAGCCTGCGGTGGCCATCGGAGCTCTCTGCTGATGTGGGGCTTTCTCCTAGAGGTTCCCGCGTGCCGCTGCCTGGAGCAGCGCGAGGTCTTGACGTGCTGGCGCGGGAATGCGGTCATGGCGTGCCGGTGCCGGGAGCACGCGCGCACCTTCTTGGGTACGAGGGATTTCTTGGCAGCTCCTTTCTTTGTCGCGCGGGTGCTGGACGCGGTGGATCTCGTCCTGGGGATGCGCGCCCAGGAGCCAGGGCACCTTCTTGGGGAGGAGGTGGCGGAGGCACCTCCTAATCTGTGCCTCCTGTGCAGGACAGAGGGCGAGGCAGCAAGATGGACGGCACAGGGGAGCCCCCTGCGGTGCTGACGAGCTCGATGATGCGAGCGAGCCACTCTTCATAGAGGTCGTCGACGGGACGGTAGTGCAGGAGCTCACTCCCCAGGAGCAACGCAGCATGCGTGTCCGTGGGGGCGCGACGGGCGTGGGACGACAAACCAGCGGGAGTCAGCGACGGGGTGGCGGTGCGGCCTTCCCGCCGCACCGAAGGATCCAGCGACGAGGCCTGCTGCTCGTTCCCCGCCGGGACGGTGGCAGCGTTGGCGACAGGCGACGGGGAACGATGGGGACACCCGTCGACGGGAGCCGTCTGGGCGACTCAGGCGGCGAGAGCAGCCCGACACTCGGCGCGAGCCCGACGAGCATTAGCCATGGACACGACGGGAGATAGAATGCGGGATAGCGGAAAAAAGATTCCGGCGCACCCCTACCTGGCGTGCCAAATGTCGGATGTTGGGTTCCGACAGACCCTTAAGGTTCGAACTCTGGGGTGCGCGCGAAGATCTTCCCCCTACCACTCCACGTCCGATCGCCTCACAAGAATCTAAGCTAAAACGATGAACAACACGACGGACACAAGATTTATACTGGTTCGGGCCACCGTTGTGGTGTAATACCCTACTCCAGTGTGTTGTGTGGTGGATTGCCTCAGGGGCTGATGATGAACAGTACAAAGGATGAACTGCCCCGCGAGAGGTGTTCTTGAGCTGGTGCGATGAACTGCTTGGATGAGTTCGGTCGCCTCTCAATCTAATGAGTACTCGATGAGATCTCTCCTACTGTGGTGGCTATCCCTATTTATAGAGTGGCCCTGGCCCTCTTCCCAAATATTGAGCGGGAAGGGCGCCAACAACGGCCATTTTGAAGGGGAACATCTAGTACAAGTTATCCTGACTAAAGTTGGTCTTCGTCTGCCAAAGGCACTGGCGATGACGCCGTCTTGGGCTCCACGGTGACCTCCATCCTGCCGCTCTACTGGTCTTGGTCTCGTTGCACTGAAATGGCAACATTTGCCTGATGCCTCGGTACTCCACGCCTGTGCTTGCCCCCTTTGCACCAAAGAGAAAACAAGGACGCTGCGTGGGCCGGCGCCCGCCTGGTCTCGATCGTCACGGCTTGCGTCACGAGCACCTCGCGAGGTACCCTGCATTGATCTCTCCGCCTCCTCGCGAGCCTGCCTGGCGAGGCTGTTCCTGATGAAGTCTTGTGTCGTCCGCCCCGCGAGGATTGGCCCCTCGCGAGGGTCTTGAGTCTTGCGCTGATGAAGATGGGCCGTGCTGGGCCACCACTCAAGCCACGCCGCAGGCCACAGGTAGGCAAGTCTGGGGACCCCCGTTGCCAGAACGCCGACACCACTGCACCTGCCGCAGGGAGAGGGTGAAATATCGGAGCCCGGTGCTTCTCTGGGAGTGCGTGTCGACTGGGCCGGCGGAGGAGTGCCCGACATCGAGGTCAGCGGCACGATCTGGCGGTCGGGGTAGAAGGTTCCAACGCACCCCTACCGCACCAGATGTCGGATTATGGGTTCCGCAAACCCTTGAGAGGATTGAACTCTGGAGTCCGTGCGGAGATCTCAACCTACCCAGCCTGCCTACTCGCGATCCTCCTAAGCCTAGCACGTCAAGCTCAAAGAGACAAAGAGACACAACAGTTTATCCTGGTTTGGGCCACGTTGCAGTGTAATACCCAACTCCAGCATTTTGGTTGATTGCCTCGGAGGGCTGAGGATGAACTAGTACAGTGGATGAACTGGCCTCATGAGGTGAGGTGCTCATGAGCTCAAGGGAGCTGGTGTGGTGTGAGCTAGTTCAACTTATCTTGCCTCTATGGTGGTGGCTAGTCCTATTTATAGTGGCCTTGGTCCTCTTCCCAAATGTTGGCAGGAAGGGATCCCACAACGGTCAGATTTGAAAGGGGACAAGTAGTACCGCTTATCCTGACAAAAGTAGTCTTCGCCTGCGAAAAGCCTCTGGTCATGACGCTGTGGTGGGCTCGTTGATGACCTCCGTCCTCCTGTCCTGTCAGTCTTGGTCTCGTTGCGCCAGAATGGAAACCTTTGGCTGATTCCTCGGGAGTCTACGTCTGTAGCTTGCCTCCTTTGCACCAAAGAGGAAACCTGCGCTCTGCGCTCGCCTGGCGCCCGCCTGGCCTTGGTCGTCATGGCTCACGTTAGCTGAGCCTCATGAGGTAAACCCTGCATAGAACTCTCTGCCCCTCATGATCCAGCCTGAGGAGGCCGATTCCCTCGGGGGTCTTGGCGTCGTCCGTCTCGTGAGGATTGGCCCCTCGTGAGGGTCTTGAGTTGTTGATGATGGAGCTGGGCCATACCAGGTCGTGGATGGAGCCACGTGGTGGGCCGCAAGCAGGCAGAGATGGATACCCCCATACCCAGGACACCAACAACTTCACACCATGTACCGGAACACATCACATGGTATTGAAAAAAAATCTTTAATACATATGTACTTCACCTAAGTGCTAGACTGATGTGTTGAGACCTGATGCCTATCATGACATGATACCTGTATCACTGGTGCGATGTGCCGTGCTTCCTAAATCCCAAGTGTTGATTGGTATCTCTTATGTTTCAACATGCCTAACTCATCAAAATACTGCATTGTAGCTGTGAAAGTATTTGATTTATGGCGACTTATTTTTGACTTTTCTTTCTTATGATGACTCATCTTATGGATGAAACTATTTTCTTTCTGCTACAATTTGTTTTGGTTAAATCCTAGGAATTGATGCAATATCAGGTCATGGAGGGGAGCAAGGACATTCAAGAGTCAGACACTGAACCTGTTGTTAAAGTACCCAGAGAGCCTGCCATCATTACCAATGGTGTACCATACTTGCCTCCTGAATTCTCATCTGGTTCACAACTTGCAGTAAGAGATGCTTCGCGATCTCGAGTCAACCATCGCTTTGGGGAATGGCTAGAAGAGCGGAAAGCGAGAAATCTGTTTGGAGACACGTACTATGTAGGGAAAGTTGTCAAGTATGGCAGTGAAAGAAATTGGTGCAGTGTTGTCTATCAAGATGGAGACCAGGAAGATCTTGAGTGGCACGAACTGGAGGACATCCTGCTGCCATTGGACATAACCATTCCACTCGAAACACTTGTGATGGAGAAGTTCAAACTTCAGAATGTTGTTCCCGACTACAAAACTAAGGTGGCTAGACCTAGAACTAATGTTGCCAGCACTCAGATGGTGGTTTGAGCAGTAAATGGCTAATAGTCAAACAACCTACCACTCCCATCGTTTCTTCAGGTGTCAGCATCAGCAGGAGGCTTTCCACCAGCAACCTTCTCTGACTACCCACCCACACACAGAGCAGCACAGCCTCCAGCTCCAGCCCATAGAGGCACGAGTTAATTTTTCACATTTTCACAAAGATGTTTCGATCCAGAATTGAATCGGTTTACAACCTAACCACTCAACTAAGTTACAAGCAAAGGACAACTAATGCAATTATTATTCGAAAACATGAACGATACAAGTTATTAGCATTCATGATGAAAAAACCAAATAGAGAAGGTATTCACTTGGGGCTTGCAGTATAGATTCGAGTAAAGCGTGCCGATGCCAAATTACCAATCTTAGGCCACCGTAGAGATCAAGAAAAACCTAGATTACATATGAACATTCGAGAACCAAATCATTAGTTTTCCAAAAATTAAGGATCTAGGGGTGGTGAGGAGAACAGGAGCACACCAGAGACAATTGCTGAATTGTTGTATATCAACGATAGCCGCTACCGCCGCCGGCATAGGGATCAACTACCACTCAAAACCCAACCGTTCCAACTCATACATCATCATCTGCAAAACAAACAAGTAGAAAATAATTTGTAAGCAGTTAAATCTCTTTGAGGTAGGCAATATAACAAACATGTGGTTGGAAGACCTGCAGGTTGGGCTGCCACCTCCACACAAAGTTACTAATTCATCTTAGAAAAAGGAATCACATCATGCGATGGAAAGGAGAGAAGAAAATCACTAACTAACATATGAGATCATTATGAATCCATCTAACAATTTAGAAACTGAGAGGGGAGAAAAGGAGTCGAGCCTACCTCGGTATTGTGCAGCCTTCATCTTTCTCCACTTGCTGCCCTCCATCCCCGATTGATCCATGGCGCCCGAAGCTGGTGGGGCGAGGTGGCACTCGCAGGAGGCACTGCACCATGGAGGACGGATGTAGGCAGTCCAGCAACCTTGTTGATCAGCAGGGGCCGGTTCATGGCACCACATCAATCAAGCGTCGTTGTCGTTGCCGTTTGCCTGGAGGTTGCCGACCACGCTAAAAAAATCGTCCGCTGCCTCCAGACTCCTCCTCCTCTCCCTGCAATCGCTGCCAACCCTCATCTCTCCTCCCCCCTTGTCCACGCGCCCAGTATCCAATGCCCGCGCCCTCGCCTCCTGGACCAGCCATTTTCGCAACGTTGGGGGGCTCGGCCGCCGCGGACCAGCTGCCGTCGCGCCATTGGGGCTCGGCAGCCGCGGACCAGCCGCTCCCGCACTGTTGGGGCTTGGTCGACGTGGGTCACCATGGGGAAGGAGAATATGCGGGAGGAGGGGTGGAGACGGAGGGCGGCAGTGGGGTTTGCTAGAAAGGGGATAGTGTTTGTGTGATGGGACCAATGGTTGCAGTGCGTAAGGTGTACTACGCATATGGATTGGATGATGAAAGACCTCACGGGCGCGTCGCTCTCTCCACGTCCCGTGGTTCCCGCGGCACTCCCTTCTCGCACGTCCTCTGGTTCCCGCCCGTGGCACTCTTTCTTGCTTCACCAGCCACAGTGCGAGTCAGACGGCTCATACACCAGCACGCACACGTGCCGTACTGGTTAACCTACACAAAGATTTGAAAACACCCACAATGAACCAACCGAATCACACAGACAGAAGGTCCACATGTCATCCAACCAGAAAAATAGAGAAAAGGTAACAAAATTTACCATGCAGTCAACCGATCCAGTGATCAATGGCAAAAGTCAAAAGCCATCCGACGGCCATGAGCGATACGCACGGGAGGATCTCCGTGGAGGAGGGTCGGCTAGCATCCTTATAGGTTTAAATCCCTTAGTAGCGCATCTGCAAGAACTTGCTGCTCCATCTGATTGAAGCGCAGCATCGACAACAATAGCAGCCACCTTCATCGGCTCCACAATGCGCACTAGGGCGGTTGCTTGCCTAGGTTGCATCCTTTCCTTCCCAGTGCACCCTTTCCTCCCCACAACGGCGACCTCTCTTCTTCCCCGGACAACACCCGCTCTCTCCACCACTTTGTTGCAGAAAAAGAGATGGACATGTCATAGATCAGAGAAAATTAGCCTTGATAGAGGATAGAGATCCGTCCAGGTTGCCGTTACCCAATGTCAAGATTGTCTGTCCAAATCTTCTCAAGTTTAGAATATTAGACGGGGATTGGGAGATGCTTGCTTGAAAGTTTACACACAAAGATTAAATCAATCAATGCTCACACTAGGATCTCACGTCCCCTAGTGTTGTGCGGATGGAACTGACAGGACAGAGGAAAAGAGGAGAAGAGCTGGAGGTGGAGCGGGAGCAATGCTATCCATTGGAGGGCGCCAAGCAATGGAGGCCGACAACGCGAGTAGTGGAGGTGCCGGGAATGGCGAGCGGGGTGACCATGCCAAGAGGGTTGGAGCGATGGGAAATCGACCCGCGGCAGGCTGCTAGAGGCCGCCTGGTGGTCGCACGCGTGCGGGCTCGACGGTAAGGAGAGGACAACTCAGTCCAGGCATGTCCGTTGTCATGTTCCAAGGCTCGGCTCCCTCAACCCTGCGACGGGTTGCTGTAGTCCGCTTTGTGAGGACGACGCTATCGGGGACTGCCCATGGTCGAGTTCCACACCTCAGCTCGCATCCCCATCCACCTATTCACTGCTTGGAGAAGAAGCCAACCTGGTACAGCCGGCTGAAACATAGTTCGAATCCCATCGAATGGAGCGATCGAAAAGAGACATGTCCATGATTGTCCTGTAATTAACTCCATTGTAATCAAGTAGAGGAGTCTTTCCTACATGGCCTATTACTTGCATTGGTGGCCACTTTCGTCCCTGTGATTAGAAATACCCAAAATACAGTCATCAAACTTGTTCTAGGGAACCACATACGGTCCATTGTACGCTTTGCTCTATGTATTTGCTTATGTGGCACTTATCCAGTCACCCACTTGATAGCTTGACTGCTACGTCATCTTACTCGCCCGAATATGCTAGAAACCAAGGTTTTTTTTTTGCAAAGCTGCCACAAATAAAAGAACCCTGTCCACAACCGCTCTCTCTCGTACAGTGAAAAATTCCAACGATGCCCCCTCACTCCTCTATCCCCATCTCTCGATGGCGACCAGACTCGCGGCAAGATGCGCGCCATGGCTTGGACCCACACAGTCTCCTCCTCCTCCTCAGCACATGGAGGTCATGTCAATTGGATTCCGCATTGGTGGCAGCAAGAACGATGGCTCGTACAACTCTGACTGCTCGGCGTCGACGTCAGAGGCGGCTCCGATGACGACGGCGGCGAGGACCACAAGAAGAGAGCTGGGAGATACATCGGTTGTGGCACCCCGCAGCACACAGTAAGAACAAGCACGAGCAGCAACAGGCACCCGCGCCTGCGACGCCAGTGAAGGTGGACGACGGCAAGAACAAGCTAGAGATGGAGACGCTGCTCAAGGGGTCGGCCTACATCCTCGGCGCCACCGGGTCGAGCATCGTGCACAAGGCCATGCTCGTCGACGGCACCGTGCTAGCCATCCGGCACATCGGTGAGAGCGGCGCCGACAAGCTCAAGGACTTTGAGGTGTAGGTGTGCGCTATCGCCTGGTTCCGGCACCCCAACATCCTCCGGCTCCGGAGTTTCTACTGGGGCGCCGATGAGAAGCTCCTCATCCATGACTACTACGCGGCAGTCTCGCCAACATCGCTTTTCACCAGTAAGTCCTACTTGACTCCATTGCTACAAATACAAGTTTTTTTCTTCTTTTTCTGATTGTTGAGTATATTCTGTACGTGTATATTGTGTATTGGGCCCACCTCTTGTTTCCTATGTATAGTCGAGGTTGTGGCCCCCCTCTGTACTCATATATACGTGACTAGTGCACCGATCAATGCATTGCGTATTGCACAACCTATTCTCGTATTCCACATGGTATTAGTTTCCGTCTTCTGATCCTCAACACAGTCTTCCGCTCCCTGCCGCCGCCGCCGCGCCTTCTGGCCGTTGCCGCCGCTGTAGTTCCTGCCGCAACTGCAACCCGATCCCAACCCGCAGCCTCCGATCCCAACTAGCAGCCTCCTGTTCCCAACGCTCCTGCTATTGGACTCTGCTGCTTCTCGCGATCGCTAGCGCTAGTGCTATCGCCGTTCCTTTTTCCAATCGCCACACACGCCGCCCTGGATCGCTAGTGCTACCGCCTCTCTTCCAATCGCTACACACGCCGCCGCTGCCTTTTTCCCCACACCGTAGCCACCCGCAACTGCACCCCATGCCGCTCCTGCGCCGCACCTTCCCCTCGTGCTGCACCACGTGTCGCACACCCTAACCCTAGCCATGAGTTCCTCCTCCTTCACCGTGTCCAACCCATTTGCCGGTCCCGATGTCACTCTTGTCCGTGACCTCAACATCCACGAGTGCGTCCCGATGAAGCTTGATCAATCCACCGCCTCCTACTTCGCTTGGATGCGGTATTTTTCGCTGGTGATCCGCGAGTACCTCCTTCATGGCCACATCGACGGCACCGTGGACTCGGCTCTCATGATCCATGACGAGGAGTGGATGATCCTCGATGCCACCATCATCCGCTGGTTGTATCTCACCATCTCCACCGACCTCTTCCACACCATGGTGGATGACGACGACGATGCCTACGCCGTCTGGACCAAGCTCAACGGCCTCTTCACCGACAGCAAGCTGTAGCGCAAGGTCCTTCTCCACGGTGAGTTTTACGGGTGCCAGCAGCTTGACTCGTCCATCGACGATTTTTGCACGCGCCTGAAAAAGCTTGTCGATGAGCTCCTCGATCTCGGGGAGACGGCTGGCGACGAGCTCCTCATCAGCACCCTCACCACCGGTCTCAACGAGGATTTTGGGAACGCCACCTCCAACCTCACCCTCATCCCGGAGCCCACTTTCGCTAAGGTGGTGGTGTACCTCAAGCTGGAGGAGCGCCGGATGAGGATGGAATGGACTCGGGCGACCCACACCACCCTCGTCGCTGGCACCCACAGGGGCCAAGCCCCGCCACCTCCGCGCTCGATGGCGCCCCAGCCGGTGGCGCCCGCTTTCCCGCCCGCCCTGACCGCTTCCTTCCCACCGCCCCAGCCGACGGC
>NC_041389.1:198930129-198933791 GCF_002162155.2 Triticum dicoccoides | reverse complement strand
GATCACGGAGGAGCACCCCGCCCGCCGCAGCAGGCCTACCAGCTGGCCCATGGTACGCCGTCCAGAACCCATGGACCGGCGTTGTGCACGCCTACTCCATGCCGGTTCCCCGTGCCCCTACCCCGGGTATTCTAGGCGCCCGACCACCATCACACCAGGCGTTCTATGCTGCGCCGCAGCCCTATGCGGCGCCCTATGGGCCTTTCTCCTATGGCCAACAGCCGCAGCCAGGCGGGCTGCCGCTGCTGCCCCTGACGGCCCCGCCACAGCCTCTTCCGCAGGCGGCGTGGGACCCGGCTCTTCTAGCGGCTCGTCACACCGCCCCTTCACCATCCAGCTACATCGGCGGCGGATAATGGTATATGGACACTGGAGCTACCACGCATATGGCCACTTATCCCAGTAACCTCCACACCTCCTATCCCATCCACACTTCCGCTTGCATCACCATCGGTGATGGCTCCTCTCTTCCTATCACTCACATAGGTCATACATATTTTCCGTCTAATTCCACTCCAATTTCCATGTCTAATGTCTTTGTTTCTCCTGAGCTTATTAAAAATCTTGTTTCTATTCGTTCTCTTACACGTGAAAATCCTGTTACCGTTGAATTTGACGAATGTGGTTTTTCTGTTAAGGACACTCGCACCCGAATGGTACTCCACCGATGTGATAGCCCCGACGAGCTCTACCTAGTTCACTCCGCCACCTCCACCAGCTCCGCCGCCCTTGTCGCTCTCGCCACCGGAGTGGATCTTTAGCATGCTCGCTTGGGTCATCCCAATCCAGCCACTCTTCATCATATACTCCGGAGTTTTTCTTTCACGTGTAATAAGAACGAGGATCACTCGTGTCATGCATGTCGCCTCGGCAAACATGCTCGTCTTCCGTTTAGGGCATCTTCTCATGTTGCATCGTACCCATTTGAGTTATTTCATAGTGATGTTTGGACCACTCCTATTGCAAGTAATACGGGCTATCTTTATTATCTTGTCATACTTGATGATTTCTCGCATTATGTGTGGACCTTCCCATTGCGTCGCAAGTCGGATGTTATATCCACTCTCGCCGCCTTCTACTATTATGTTCTCACGTAGTTTGGTCATCCCATTCTTGCATTCCAGAAAGATAATGGGAAGGAGTTCGACAATCTTGATGTTCGTACTCTTCTCACCACACATGGCATGACTTTTCGTCTCACTTGGCCGTACACTTTGCAGCATAATGGTCATGCTGAGCGTGTCCTTCACACTCTTAACGACTGCGTTCGGACTCCCCTCTTTCATGCCAATGTGCCTCCGCGCTTTTGGCCTGACGCTCTCGCCATTGCATCACTTCTCATCAACATCCGTCCTTGTCGCACTTGCGGGAACTTTGCACCTCATCACCTTCTCTTCGGTGCACAACCTTCTTATGATGAGCTTCGCATCTTCGGCTGTCCCTTCTACCCTAGCATCGCCGCCACTGCGCCTCATAAGCTTGCACCCTGCTCAGTAGCCCGCATCTTTCTCGGCTACCCACCTAACACTAAGGGCTACCGCTGCTATGATCCTATCTTCCATCATGTTTTCACCTCCCGGCACATTTACTTTGATGAGAAGGTGTTTCCGTTTCAGCAGCAGGTACCCCTCGTCGCCCCTTCGCCACCGGCCATCGGCGGCCCTTTGGCAACTCCGTCAGGTGGACAGCCCCGCTCGGCTTTCGGACCGCCTCCGGGCTTTGGCGGTCCTCGCGCCGTGGGATGAGCTGCGCCTCGCGCCCCCACGTTGACGCCCAACTCGTCGGCCTCCTCGGCTGATCCCGCCACCTCGGCCACCGCCCCTCCGCCCGCCGCCCCCTCCTTGGGTGCCACGGGCTCTGGCACCGCCTCTCCGGCTGACTCGCCGGAGGTCTCGCTGGCCGTCACGCCGGCTCCATCACCGGCCGCCTAGCCGGCTGTCGCGCCGGCTCCGTCGCCGGCTGCCTCGCCGACCCCGTCGTTGGCCGTGTCGCCAGCTGTCATGCCGGTCGCTTCGCCGGCCGCCTCGCCGCCCGCGTCGCCGGACATTCCAGCATTGCCGTCTCGCCCTATCACACATGCTCGAGCAGGTATTCACCATCCGAGTTTGCGGTACTCGAGCGATGAATACCTCGTTGCCGCCTCCACCGCGGCGCCGTCCCCTCTTCCTGCGTCCGCTCGCGCAGCCCTTCGTGATCCTCATTGTCTTGCCGTGATGCAGGAAGAGTTCGACGCTCTCCAGCGGAACCGCACCTGGACACTGGTTCCCCGGCCTCCTCGCGCCAATGTCATCACCGGCAAGTGGGTCTTTGGCTACAAGACCCGCTCGGATGGTACACTTGAGTGCTACAAGGCTCGCTGGGTGGTTCGTTGTTTTCGACATCGCGCTGGAGTTGACTTCACTGAGACATTTGCCCCGGTCGTTAAACCGGGCACGATCCGCACCGTCCTCCAGCTTGTGGTTTCCAGAGGCTGGCCCGTTCATCAGATGGATGTCTCCAACGCCTTCCTCCACGGCCAACTTGAGGAGCAGGTGTATTGTGAGCAGCCCACCGGTTTCGTCGACGCATCTCTTCCTGGCCACGTGTGTTTGTTGTCCCGGTCTCTCTACGGGCTCAAGCAAGATCCCGGTACCAATGGATCGCCAGGTTTCTTCAGACACTGGGCTTCAGCGTCACTCGCTCAGATGCCTCACTGTTTGTTTATCGCCAGGGTGACATGACTGCATATTTACTCCTCTATGTCGACGACATTATCCTGATGGCCTCCTCCGCAGCCCTTCTTCAGCAGATTACTCTCCTGCTATGTGACGAGTTTGCCATCAAGGACTTGGGTGCTCTACATTACTTTCTTGGCATTGAGGTTGTTCGGCGACTGGATGGCTTCTTTCTTCATCAGCAGAAGTATGCGCACGAGCTCCTTTAGTGTGCTGGCATGCTCAACTGTCATCCTGTTGCTACTCCTGTTGACATGAAAGCCAAGGTTTCTGCTCTTGAGGGCTCGCCAGCGTCGGATGCTCCCTTCTACCGGTCTATTGTCAGTGCTCTTCAGTATCTGACTCTCACCCGACCGGATCTACAGTATGCTGTTCAGCAGGTGTGTCTCCACATGCATGCCCCTCGTGACTCCCATTGGACTCTCGTGAAGCAGATCCTTCGGTACATCCGCGGCATGATGACCCTTGGGCTCACCCTCACAGCGTCCCCCTCTCTAGAGATGGTGGCCTACTCCAACGCGGACTGGGCTGGCTACCCCGACACCCGTCGGTCCACCTCTGGATACTGCGTTTACCTTGGTCCTTCACTCATCTCGTGGTCGTCCAAGCAACAACCCACAGTTTCGCACTCCAGCGCGGAGGCAGAGTACCGAGCTGTGGCTAACGCTGTTGCCGAGTGCACCTGGCTACGACAGTTACTTCAGGAGCTGCATCACGATGTCTCCCAGGCTACGGTTGTCTACTGTGACAACATCTCTGCGGTGTACCTCTCCGCCCACCCCGTTCATCATCGCCGGACGAAGCACATTGAGCTCGACATTCACTTTGTGCGCGAGCAGGTGGCCCTTGGACGTATTCGGGTTCTCCATGTTCCCACTGCATAACAGTTCACCGATGTGATGACGAAGGGCCTGCCGACTTCCACCTTCGAGGAGTTTCGTTCCAGCC
>NC_041389.1:198809224-198930028 GCF_002162155.2 Triticum dicoccoides | reverse complement strand
GAGGGGGGTGTTGAGTATATTGTGTACGTGTATATTGTGTATTGGGCCCACCTCTTGTTTCCTCTATATAGTTAAGGTTGTGGCCCCCCTCTGTACTCATATATACGTGCCTGGTGCACCGATCAATGCATTGCGTATTGCACAACATATTCTCGTAATTCACACTGATGATGATGGAATTCCATTGTTTCGAACTGAATTTCAATGGGAATTTTTAGTACGTAGCTACATTATCTTACTGCAACTTGGTCAACAGCCTGTAAGACTAGCGGTTAGTACAGAGTACTCCTTCAACTGCATGATCAATTTATACTAAAAATTTGAGGCCGCAACGGCATCAGTCCTTGGCAAAGGTGGCGCCTTTAGCCACAAGTACTACTGTAATACACCTTCAATGCACAAAGTAGTACTGCTAAAAATCGACATGAGTTAATTGGCTCTGGACAACGGTCATAATTCATCATAATTTGGTGCTAATGACCCAAATTCATTTGCCACTTTTAGCAGTAACTCTTGCTTGATTATGATTACACTTTTATCTTTTGAAACTTGACTACTTGGGGTACTCTTGCTTTGGTACTATAGTAGTACTCCTCTTCGGTCTTCACTTGCAAATGCAGCAACTATTGATCCATGTTCATGTTTTTGATTGAAGCCAAATTAAGATGGAGATTTTAGGCGGCAAAAATATAATTTGTGATTCCTCTATGGACAAAAAGTAAAGCAGCTAATTGATTTTCATTTGTTTGATTGCAGGGCGGTTTGGCACGTCATCGTCGATGCACCTGAACTAGCAGTGTTAATGAACTAGCTACATCGGCATTTAGATTTCAGAAACAACGGACAAAATCTCTACCTAAAAATCAAACGAGGGCAGGAACAAAATGGTAAATATGTACTATCAGACTTGCTTTGGTGCCAAGCTTGATAGAAACAACCTGCATGGTCAAAGGTTCGAATGGCAGAGATCTTTTTTTATCGCATGGAAAAAACTCAGCATTACAATGTGTTCCGATGATCAATATGCAGTGGCATATGAGATTGTAGGTGCTGAGACTGTAAGGAGGTGAATGAGATTGAACATTTGTATGCAAGGACAACTGAGAATGACAGATAGTCTACTAGTTAATAGTTATGCAGTTGGATCCACCACAGTCAGTTGAAGATGCCAGGTAGTCTACTACTCCCACCATTCGGAATTACTCGTCCAAGAAATGAATGTATCTAGATGTATTTTAGTTGTAGATACATCCTTTTTTGTGACAAGTAATTCCGAATGGAGGGAGTACTAGTTAGCATCGAATTAGCCACATTGGCGTCTGTTTAAAGCGGGAGCAAGTCCGAGTTCTGCAGCGCCTATGCCTCCTCCCTAGTCTCTCACTACCGTATGCTCAGCCGTAAGGAGGGTGGTGGTAGTTTCATGCACGACAGCGCTGCCGTCGTCGGTGGACTGGCGCCAGAAGGGCACGGTGACCACCGTCTATGATCAGGAGTAGTGCTATAGTTGCTGGGCTTTGTCCACGATCGTGGTCGTGGAGGGCATCAACGCGATCTGCACTAAGAACCTCATGTCTCTATCCGAGCAGCGGCTCGTGGACTGTGACATGAAACCCAATGCCATGTGGAGCAACTCTTCACCTTGGTGATGACAGTCTGATTGTCACAGTTCATAAGGATAGCCAGAACCGGTTTATCAACCAATGGCAAGTCCATCAAAAGATCTCAAAGCCATCTTGCTTCGACACCAGATGTGTCTAATGCTGTTAATTCTGCTTCCATTGTCGATCTCGTTAAGATCATTTGCATGCAAGACTTCCAGGAAACAATGCCACCTCCAAGAGTAAACATATACCTAGTTGTGGCCTTCATCTCATCAGCATCAGAGATCCAATTTGCATCACTATACCCTTCAAGTACCGACGGGTATCCCGTATAGTGAAGTCCGTAGTTCATAGTACCCTTCAGATTGCACATAACCCTCTCAATAGCATGCCAATGCACATCACCCGGGTTGGAAACAAACCAACTTAGTTTGCTCACAGCAAACGCGATGTCAGGCCTCGTTGCGCTCGCTAGGTACATGAGTGAACCAATGATTTGAGAGTATCTCAGTTGATCCTTAGCTGTGCCTTCGAACTTTCGAACCAACACACTAGGATCATATGGTGTTTGAGATAGTTTGCAGTCCGAATATCCAAAATGGCTCAACACCTTCTCAACATAATGGGATTGCAGAAGTGTAATCCCATCCTCATTTTCTCTCAGTAGCTTGATGTTCAAGATAACATCAGGCACACCAAGGTCTTTCATCTCAAAGTTCTAAGATAGAAACGACTTGACCTCCTCAATGACTTTGAGGTTGGTTCCGAATATCAATATGTCAACAACGTACAAGCACAGTATAACTCCTTCGCCCCCACCATGGCAATAGTATACACATTTGTCAGCTTCATTAACAACGAAGCCAACAGATGTCAGAGTTGTATTAAACTTATCGTGCCATTGCTTAGGTGCTTGCTTCAGGCCATATAAAGATTTCAGCAACCTACACACCTTTCTTTCCTGACCATCTATCACAAAGCCATCTGGCTGTTGCATGTAGATTTCCTCGTTTAGCTCTCCATTCAGAAAAGCCGTCTTAACATCCATCTGGTGGACGAGAAGACCATGTGAGGCCGCCAACAAGAGTAATACTCGAATGGTGGTCAGTCTAGCCACAGGTGAATAAGTATCAAAGAAGTCTTCCTCTTCCTTCTGGTCATAGCCCTTGGACACAAGCCTAGCCTTGTACTTTTCAATCGTACCATCAAGCCTAAACTTCTTTTTGAACACCCACTTACATCCCAACGGTTTGCAACCATAGGGATGCTTAGTGATCTCCCATGTCCCGTTAGCCATGATGGAATCCATCTCGCTATGGACCGCATTCTTCTAGTAGTCAGCTTATGGAGAGGCATACGCTTCTGAAATAGAAGTGGGAGTATCATCCACGGGGTACACGAAGAAATCATCACCAAAGGTCTTTGCAGTCCTTTGTCTCTTGCCCCTACCAAGAGTTTCCTCGTCATCCTCCTCAGGATTTTCATCATGTGTTTGTTCATAATATTCCATAGGAATGGCAGGTTCAGGAGTCTCCTCAGATTCCTGTCTAGAAGTGCTTTGCATATCTCTCCTAGGAAAAATATCCTCAAAGAATGTAGCATCCTTAGACTCCATAATTGTACCAACCTTCTGGTAAGGTACCTCAAATTTCACTACTAGAAATCTATAGCCAATGCTATTCTTAGCGTAGCCCAAATTCGCGCAATCCACAGTCTTGGGTCCAAGCTTACGGTTTTTGGGGATCGGCACATTGACTTTTGCCAAACAACCCCAAGTTTGCAAGTACGAGAGTGTTGTCCTTCTCTTTGCCCATTTCTCATAGGGAGTGATCACATTATCCTTTGTCGGAACTTTATTCAGGACATGACATGTCGTCAATATAGCCTCCCCCCACCATGCCTTGGATAAACCCGATGTATCTAACATGGCGTTAACCAAATCAGTTAGAGTATCATTTTTCCACTCAGCAACCCCGTTTGACTGGGGTGAATAGGGAGGCGTCCTCTCATGAATAACGTCATGTTCCGCACAAAAAGAATCAAACTCACTCGCGAAGTACTCTCCACCACGATCTGATCGGACTCGTTTAATTTTCTTTTCAAGTTGATTCTCAACTTCTGCCTTATAGATTTTAAAGTAGTGTAGAGCCTCATCTTTAGTATTTAACAGATACACATAACAATATCTAGTGGAATCATCTATCAAAGTCATGAAGTATTTCTTTCCACCTTTAGTCAACACACCATTCATCTCGCAAAGATCAGAATGTATGAGTTCTAATGGTGCCAAGTGTCTCTCTTCCACTGCCTTGTTAGGCTTGCAAGGTTGCTTAGCTTGCACACATGAAAGGCACTTAGAACCTTTGGCTAAAGTGAAACTCGGGATTAAATCCAACTTAGCTAGCCGCATCATAACACCAAAACTAATGTGACAAAGACGTGGATACCAAACTTCAGATTCATTAACACTCGAATGAATATGGTTCACGACTTTATTACAAAAATCTGCGAGGGAAAGGCGGAACATCCCTCCGCTCTCATAACCTTTTCCAACAAATAGTCCATATTTAGTAACAACTAATTTATTAGACTCGAAAACCAACTTAAAGCCTTCTCTACATAGAAGGGAGCCCCTAACAAGGTTCTTCTCGATGACGGGGACATGCTGCACGTTCTTCAGCTGCCCAATCCTTCCTGAAGTAAACTTCAGATCGACCATGCCAACACCATGAACAGAAGCACTCGCGCCATTCCCCATCAATACGGACCCGTGGCCTGTGACCTAGTAAGAAGAAAACAATGAAATGTTAGCACACACATGAACACCTGCACCTGTGTCCACCCACCAATCAGTGGGCTGAAACACTAAAAAAAGTAAATAAATTACCGTACCCAGATGCACCATTCTCAATGTTTCCCACAATCATGTTGACAGACTTGGAGTCCTGTCCTGACTTCTTAAACTTGTGTGGGCACTTGTTGGCCCAGTGTTCAACCAAACCACAAGTGAAGCAGCCCTCATCCTTCTTGTTCTTCTTGAAGGTCTTCTTACCCTTCTTCTTAAAGTCGGTATTGTGTTGGACACCGTTCTTTCCCTTGGGCTTGTGGGAGTTGAAATTCCTCTAGTTTACCATGTTGGCGACAGAAGTCCCTTCGACCCCTTTTCCGTGCGAGTCCTTTGCCCTTGAATTCTGTTCAACACTCAGATGGCCAATGATATCCTCCACAGAACGCCTCTGATGTTTCAGAGTGGTGGCAAAGTTCCTCCAGGAATTAGGGAGCTTAGCGATTATGCAGCCCGTGACAAACTTGCCCGGTAACTCGCACTTAAGAAGCTCAAGCTCCTTAACAATGCATATTATCTCATGAGCCTGCTCCAATACAAGACGGTTTTCAACCCTCTTGTAATCGTGGAACTGCTCTATAATATACATCTCGCTCCTGGCATTGGTGGCCCCGAACTTAGATTCGAGCACCTCCCACAAGTCCTTGCCAACATGCACATGTAAATATGCGTCGACCAGTTTATCTCCGATCACGCTAAGAACTGCTTCGAGAAACACAGTGGTGGCCTCCTTGAACGCCTTCTCCTATTCAGGAGCAACCATTCCCGTGGAGACACCGGTGACCCAGAACACATTCATAGCCGTGAGCCATAAAGTGGTCTTAGTCTGCCAACGCATAAAGTATGTACTGGTAAACTTATCCGGTTTCAGTGCAGCGGCAAAGCCACTTGCCGAAAAATTCCAACACATAATAGGTTTTTGGATTGCTAAGTAAATAGGCAATTTTTTGATTAATTTAATCCATGAGTATATAACTAGCATGGCATTGACACAAATAAACGCATACAGATAATAAGTCAAGCAAGCACATACTACGCTTATTACAGAAAGATCTACGTATAACGCTAGCATGACTAAAATAGAAGACAGTAGGAGCGGGATAAATGAGTTATACCCTCTAGTAGGCCATGTAGAGGCCACGGCAGTGGTGGTGGCAGCAGCGTCCTCGGCGGCCTTCTTGTCGGCTTCCAATTTCTCGGCAGCGAGACGGTCAGCGTCGAACCGCGACATGGTGATGATGAAGATGACACGGACATAGAGGAAGTAGACGAACATCAAGCAGTCGCGTAGTTGCTTCCCAAAAACCTTTTCGCCTCTCTCCCATACAGGAACCGGAGAGACGGGGTTTCGGAGACCTGCTCTCCCGTCGACCTTGTACGCGGCGGACGGGATGGAGTCACCGGCGGTAGCAGCAGCAAAGGAACAACAGTGGGTGTGCGCGTGGAGCAGATGTGATCTGATTGTGGCGGCTAGGGTTAGGAGTTACTGCACACTTACATAGGCGCAGCCGCGTGTAGAGACGTGGGCTCGAACCACGTCCAAGTCCACGATAGCCCATGATCCGACGTCTCAAATCGTGGCCCAACTGTCAGAAACTCTCCGTTAGCAACTGGCAAAAATAAGCGCGTAGGTGTGATCTCGGCTCGGCTCAATCCCGCAACCCGCGGCACGGCGCGTCGTGACGAGGCGTGGCGTGGCGAGGCGGGCGATGGAGGAGGAGTGCGCGAGGGCCTCTTCTCTTCTCAAGCTCCAATATCATGTAGAAGAGAAACCCTTATAAGGAGGTCCAACTCCTCTTCCACTTCCAGGGTGGGACTAAACTTCCCACCTCCACCTAATGCCAATAAACCCACATGGGCACTTAGAGATTTTTAGAAATTGCTATATGGGCCTAAAGCCCATCCCAAATTTCAGCATCATGGACTACGCCTTCCAGTACATCACCAAGCACAGCAGGGTCACCGCCAAGGACGAGTACCCCTATAAGGCGCGGCAGGCCTCCTCCTACAACAAAAAGCCGCCCACCATGGTCACCAACTCATAGACGACGTGGGAGGTGATGAGCAACAGCTCAAGGAGCTCGCACGCTTGCGTTGCTGCATCGCGTTGCTCGAGCCCCGCACGGAGGGCAGCGAGGGCCACAGAAGCGGCAGCGTGTAAGGCGGCGACATTGTCCCAGAGGTCGGCGAGTGGGGCGCGCATGCGGGTGGCGGCAACGTCGATGCCCTTGAGGCGGGCGCTGAGGCTAGTCAGCATAGCCGCGGTTGATGAGGCCAACCAGCTCGGCCCAGAGGGGAGCAAGGTGGGAGCGCAGTTTCCACAGCGAGGCTCTCAAGGGGCACGTAGGAGCACCGTCTGTTGCCGGGAGGAACACCAACATAGACGACGCGGGAGACCAGCGGGGGCGGCGGCGGCGGGTTAGTGAACGAGAGAAGGAAAGGGGTCTTTGACCCGGGTCGGCGGCGGTGATTTGAAGCTCGTCGTCGAAGGGAGAGGAGAGCGAGCTGGTTTGGTTCGATCGTCTCGGGTGGGATTTTTAGTCTGTGGCCACTTTGCAAAAAAGCCCTCCAATGCCTGCTTATTTGTGCTATTTCGGCCAAATGTCCAGTCCATGCCACGCTGTATCACTTGAACAACGCCACCTAAGCTAATACATAGAGAAAAGCGTACAATGGACCATATGTGACCCCCTAGAGCAAGTCTGGTGACTGTATTTTGGGTATTTCCAACGACAGGGACTAAAGTGGCCACCGACGCAAGTTATAGGCCCTATAGTGAATTTTTCTCTTCTTATTTATAATGCACATGTCGTGGTTCCCCGAATTAGTACCACCTTGCGTATACGTTTTAAATTCAAACTGAAAGCGTAAATTCATGGGAATAAGTGTATTATGACGGTGAACCCACGGAGTCAATCCGTGCTTTATTATTAGGGAAAGATCATTAAAAATTAGGGAAAGATTAGGGAAAGATATAGAACGAGATTACTGTCGTGCTGCCCCCATGTTCGCGTCGCCCACTGCATGCGACACCGGGGAAACTGTAGCCACACTGCTAGGCACTCTTGCTTTCCCCACTCGCTGCGTCGCCATCAAAGGGGACGCTCGCGAAGCCATGCACACCCTATGAAGGTGGCGGTGGGGTGTCTTTCTTTTGGCTAGTAGCTGTAACGAATCTCGCAGTGGTCTGGTAGGGGGTGGTGTGTGCTGCTCGTGGGTCGGCGTCCCTCACGGCGACAGGGCCGCCGTTGGGCGGTGCCTGGTGGTGGCCGCGCGTCGACGTGGTGGTTGGCCGGATTTTGGATATGCTTCTTGCATCTCGCTTCAGGGGCTCGATCGCGGCTATGCCGCCTTTGGACTGGGAGCATGGTGCTGAGCAGGCTTAGCTTTGGTGGCGCTGCCAAGACAGCATTGGCGGTGCCCTGCTTCTCCTCGAGTGGGTAGACGCCGATGGTGGAGGTGGCTAGAGATGGTCCTGGCGGAGGTGGGCTGATAGTGGACGGACTTGGCTCCTCCTGGTCGGCCTTGGTGTGCGCCCTGATCTATTGTTGTTATCCTTTGGGCAAGGTGGTGGTGGTGCTGGCTCGATCCGAGCGGGGTTGTGTTGCCTTGTTCTAGATTTGGCTGGCTCGGTGGTGGCGGCTGCTGTGCTATGATGGCATGCTTGAGCAGCTTCGGTAGACGTTGGGTTCTACGATCTTGGGTGAGAAATCCATGCTTTGCGACGAGGCTGACAACGACGACGTCCGCGGGTGCTGTCCCCTTCATGGAGCGATGTCTTTGGCCCCGATATGACCCCCTTCCTCGTGCTCGGGGGAAATCCTTGCTCCGACCTCTACACCAGGAGGCGGCGGTGTCATGGTGTCGTTTCCTTCTATAAGGCACCGTCTTGTTGCTGGAGCATATGTCGGCTACTGTTCTGGGCTTGGGGCTCTGGGAGGCAATGTACATAATCAACGCCGCTCTCGACATCGCCTTCCCTATGTCCACCCATGCCCTGTCGCCCACCTATCGACTTTTCTTGGCAATGGGTGGGGGTGCGTTGGTTTGTGTGTCCATGGGTCTTGGTCATGTTGTATAGGTCACGACATTAGTTGTGACGTGGCTTGGTTGCTCCGTGGCTTGCCTTATTGCCATTGGCACGAGGTTGGACTACGAGAAGCTTGTATCATAGTAGTAGGCATGGTGGGTGTGTGGTGGATATGGAGGCTAATTCTTGGGATTAGCGTTGTAATGGTCGAAAGATGTTGTACCCGGCTTCTTTGCCACTTCTTTAATACAATGATACGCATGCTTTTGCATATTGTAGAAAAAGAGATTATTGCCGTGTGGAAGGCACGACTTGCAGTGTGACGGAGACATTTGCATGCATACAGAGATAAAATGATTGCCAAAGATAAACAAAAAACAGTATGAAACTAGTGTTAGGGTAGAATGCCTAGCACACTGTAATACAAGGATCATGTGGTTGTGGCGGATAGGGTGAGAAGGAGGAGATGGAGGAGGCTCTCGTGTGAGGCCCCGGATGGGGTTCGAATGAAGAAATCAAATTCGTGAATCAAAACCACTCACAAATATTTAATTTCACTCACATACCTCGAATTGGTCTGGTATCGTGAAGTGGAAGAATCCTAGGTAGATTAGAGATAGCTAAATGTTCATCCTTCTTGTGGACCTGGTCCGACTATGGCCTATTTGTATTACAACGTTTTAATTACAGTGTTTTAGGGTATTTATATTGGGATAATTGGTTTTATGCTCCTAGTTGTGTCCCGCTCGATAGGATTGCCCCTAATTTCCGAAAGCTAGCGGCTCTGTCCAACTCACTTTGGTCGTCTTGTGCTTTTGCCCTTTGACCATTTGACCGTCACTTTGAAAACTCCACAACTAACTAAATCAGAAAAATGCATATAAGATACCAAAATTGTCAGGACCCCGACTCAGTGCCACACCGATCTAGCATGTAACACCTCATATCACTTTGCGGCCTCACGCACGGTATTCCCACGAGTGTCGCCTTACCAGGCCCGGGACCGTTTGCGCCTTTTGGCACACGTATATGATAGTGTCACTAGCATCCATATGACAAGGAGCCCAGGCTGACATGGCTCGTCGTGAACCCAAAGTGGCACTAACTTACAGGGATATGCATACATGACCCAACAACAAATGTCTCGGTCATCAGCGAGTGAATCCTGGCTGTAGCAGCTGGGCTAGCAGGACTCCGGTAAACTGGGCTGTAGCAGGCTAACAGGACTCCGGTGGACACCGCGTGACATTTCCCCGAAGGGACAGACATAGGAACGAAGAAGGACACATGCCGGCCAGCCTAAGTGTTCCGAAGCAGTAGCAAGCTACCAAGGCTCAGTGGAAGCACTAGGAGACATTTCCCGGTAAGAGAGGCTACCAAGGATAAAAACCTGGATAGTCAGATCCCGCACATATCAAGCATTTCAATAACAAACACACAATATGCTCGATATGTGCAAATACAACATGGCATCACAACATGACTCTACAACTCAAGTATTTATTCAATAGGCTCCGAGGAGCGAGATATTACAAATATGGGTCTCACGACCCAACATTCAGAGCATACCAGTCAAAGCACAAGCGGAAGCTTAACATGTCTGAGTACAGACATCTACAAATGAAAAAGGCTGATAAGCCTAACTATCTACCAGATCCAGCCGAGGGCACAAGATCGTAGCTGAGGTAACAAGCCAAGCGTCGAAGTCCAAGCAGAACTACTAGTGAGACTAAAGTCTCTCTGCAAAAACATAAAATAGGCAAACGTGAGTACAAATGTACCCAACAAGACTTACATCAGAACTATCTTCATATGCATCATTATCAACAAAGGGGATGGTGGGGTTTAACTTCAGCAAGCCAGCTTTGACTCGGTGGCTATCCTGAACTACGACTACAAGTAACTCTTTTGAGGAGGCGCACATGAGTCCACATATTCACCATATCAATACACCACTATGGATCTGCTCCCATCTCCCTACGAGAACTCCATCCACAGCACTCATGCTTATCTTGCGTATTTTAGAGTATCCACTTTCACTTGTCTATGAACTGTATAGGCAACCCAGAGGTCCTTTACCGTGGATGCGTTTATTCGAATAGATGATGATAACCCTGCAGGGGCGTATTTCTTCACACACGCTCTCGCCACTTACCGCCATGTACACATCATGTATCTCAGCAACCTTCAAGCGGAAGCCTGGCGAGGGTGTCGGCCATGGCCTACCTAAACACTCAAGTCTCTAGTCCAGGTTTATCACCTATTCAGGTTCCATCCGCAGGGAGTCCGACCGAGGTTTCCACATACGGCCCCGAATGATGTGTGCAGGGTTCTCGAGACACCAAATGAGGCGCCCGGTACACCGTGCCACATGCCTACCGCATCACAGCCCACCCCTCGGGTCAGCGCTGCCCACGGCCTCCAGCATACTACAAACACCAGAAACTACTTGCAACTCCTGGACAGAGGACAAGAGTGATTAAGAAGCCGAGAGGGTCAATTAAGGATCCCAATGAGTGGTAGTAGTTGTTCATGGATCACATACACAGAACTTAGTTCCTAAGGACGGCTTCAATGAGACAACCCACCATGTGCTCCTACATGGCCTCTCACGGCTATCTTTACCAAATCGTGTTCACACACTTAGCTCACACACAGTAGGACATGTTCACAACCTTCCAATTCATCCCCGATGAATCAGACCAGACTCAACACTAAGCAGTAGCAGGCATGACAAACAAGCATGTATGAGTAGGCACATCAGGTCTCAAACAACTCCTACTCATGCTAGTGGGTTTCATCTATTTACTGTGGCAATGATAGGTCATGCAGAGGATAAGGGGTTCAACTACCGCAACATGTAACAGTTGAATCATTGTTGTCCTAATGCAGTAAAAGAGAGCAGGGTGAGAGAGTGGGTTTGTATCAGAATGAACAAGGGGTTTTTGCTTGCCTGGCACTTCTGAAGATAGTATAGTTCTTCATCGGTGTCATCGAACTCATCGTCGGAACCACGTCTATCGAGAGGGGACAAACACCAACAACAAGGAAGAACACAATCAATGCAATGCACAATATGATGCATGATCATGACATGGCAATATGCTGTGGTTTGGGCTAATGCAACTAGCAGCAGGTTAAATGAAGTTGGTTTGAACCCTAGGTTCAAATTCAAACTCCATATGTGAAGGTTTAAATGCCATTATAATATTTGGCCTAAACAGCAGCCATAAGTTGTTCTATCATGCATGAAAATGGTACAAATGGATAGATTGGATTTTTCTGATCATTTTTCATATATAATTTATCTCATTTGGAGTTACAGTTGAATTTATATGAATTTTAGAAGTTTTGGCAATTTTCTGGAATTTCCTTAATTAATTAAAATCCAGAGAAAGTATTACTGCGTCAGCATGACGTCTGTGTGATGTCATCAGGTCAACAGCATTAGCCCAGGTCAAACCTGACGCTAGGGTCCACATGTCAGCCTCTAACTAAACTAACCTAGCTTAGTTAATACTAACCTAACTTAATTAGACGGGGGGGTGGGGGGTTATTAGCACTAACCTAAATAGGGTTAGGCCGGCGTTAAGCCGCCGGCGATGACCAGAGGCGGCAGAGCGCCGCAGAAACGGGCTATGGTGCCCCGTTTGTAGCGTGGCTGGGCTCGTTCGAGAGCCCAGACCAACGCGCGTCAGGCGGTGGGGCCAGCCGGGCCTGGGGTGGCCGGAGGCGACAGTGAGGAGCTCGGCCGCGGCGGCCAGAGCCCGGGTTAGGCGCGAGCGGCACTGTGCTGCGCGAGCGGGAGAGCTGGAGTGCTGGTGTGTGTGTGCGTGATGCGGCGAGGGTGATGGACACACCCGGTGGACCAAATGGTCGCCGGGGGCGCGTCGGCGGCGAGCGCAGGCGGCGACGCGTTCGGGCGCAGGCAACGCGGTTGCTACGGTGTGCAAACAAGGCAAAAGAGAGGGAGGGTTCGGGACATGAGCTCACGGTGAGCACGTTGGGCGGGTCGACGAGCTCGGGGAAGCACCGGAGCGAGCGGAGCGGTGAAGGGGATCTCCGGCGGCCGGTGATGGAGATGACGAAGAGGGCGATGCTGTGGGGCGTCCGACAGCATGCGGTTCATCGCGGAGGTCGAGGGAGGCGCGGCGGAGGTAATGACAGCACGATGAGGAGAGGGGAGCACGGTGGCTGCGGCGGTGCTCGTCGGTGCATTCTGGCTCGTTCGGGCGGCCGAGAGGGAGAGAGCAGATGAGAGGAGTGGAGGAGTGCATAGGCCAGGGAGGTCGGGGCGGCGCCGAAGAGAGGCATCGCGCTGGCAGGGGAGGCAGGCAGGCGAGCTGGTGGCGTTGCGCTCTGCCCGTGCGCGCTCGTCGGCCACACGCCTGGCCGACTGGCGCCAGGAGGACGATGGCGGTGGTGGGTTGGGCCGGCCAGTGGGCCGCCAGGTAAGCCAGGTGGGCGAGGCCAGGTGAGTTTCTCTCTCTCTCACTCTCTCTCTCTTATTCTTTCTGGCTTTTTCTATTTTCTGCAATTGTTTCTGCTTTATTAAAAATGCCAGAGCATTTTCAAAAATCCTGAAAATATTTGTGGGCACTGTTGAAATTATTCCCAATAGCCCTCAACTAGTTTCAGAATTATTAGAGCATTTAAAATATTTATAAGATTTAAATGCCCCAATTCAAATACAATATGATTTAATTCAAAAATCCTGAAATGACCTAGAAATATGTTCATCATTTTTGGCAGAGATTTTTACCTTTATCAGGAATGATGAACATTTCCAAAGGGCATTTTGGGTTCATTGAAAATATTTCATGGTGATCCTAGTTGGATTTCATTTGGTGCTTGGGTTTGAACATCCCCTATTTCAAGTTTATTTCAAGATTAAACATGATGCACACATGGAAGCTGGCATAGGTCAAACTAGAATTAGGGATGTGACGAAAATGTTCGGAAAAACATCACCTGTATGTCAATGTCACTTGCATTCATGACAAAAGTGTTTGTAAGTGCCCATCCAAGTTTTAGCTCTTATCACACCACCATGAACAGTAAAATCTTAAAAAGTTTTAAAAAATCCAAAAAAAAATTGGTGTCAAAGAATGACAAATGTTTTAAGTGCTTGCATGTTTCATCAGGGAATGACATTTGTGGAAGTCATGGCAAAAAATGATCTATTTTGGAGTGTTGATTCTTTTTTTGCCATGACTTCCACAAATGTCATTCCCTGATGAATCTTGGCAAGCACTGAAAACATTTGTCATTCTTTGACACCAATTTTTTTTGATCTTTTTGAACTTTTTAAGATTTTACTGTTCATGGTGGTGTGATAAGAGCTACAACTCAGATGGGCACTTGCCAACACTTTTGTCATGAATGCAAGTGACATTGATATACAGGTGATGTTTTCCGAACATTTTGGTATCTTATTTGCATTTATATGATTTAGTATGAATTAGTTATGAAGTTTCCAAAGTGACAGTCAAATGTCAAAGGGCAAAAGCACAAGACGACCAAAGTGGGTTGGACAGAATCGCTGGCTTTTGGAAACTAGGGGCAATCCTATCGAGTGGGACACAACTAGGTTCATAAAACCAATTATCCCATTTATATTATAGTGGTTGAAACCGTGGAGTGACAACAACTTGATGATAAATAGTTATAGGGAACTCGCGTGTTGAGCTCCGTCCTCAGTGTTCACTTGGGAAGCCATTGGTTGATCTAAACCGCCTTGTGTTGTCTGTGCTCCAGGTGTTGAACAACATTTAGTCTTGGACTGTCTTTACTTAGTCTTGGCCTTGGCCCTAGAGAGCGACATTGTCCTCAAGGTGCAACAACTTGTGTCCTAGTAAATGAGTATTTAGGAATGTGACATGTTCCCAAGTCTCATGGCTCTTTGATAAATATTGAACCTCGTGGTGAGATCCAATTTGTTTTGCGGCCTGATCTTTGGCGACGCTCCACCTTCAGCAACAGTAATCTCTCACCCACACACGGGATGCATGTGAAGGAGAGGGATTGAAACTTATGGCTCTGCACGAGAAAGCCAATCTCGACAATGGTACTCGCGTGCAAAACAATTACCCTTAAATTTGATACGAATATTAACCCTCAAGAACACATCAAGTATATTTTTAATAATAACCACATTATTTAATTATTACAAGGGGTCATATCATCATCTCCCAAACCATCCTTGATTTTGAGTCGATTTGTTCAACAACATTTTTGTTTGTAGACTGAACGACGGTTGTAGAAATATCAGCAACTTCGCCCTTCTAATTTTTTTGCTTCTTCCTGCTCTTTTATCTTTTCCTGATGTTCTTTCCCCCAAGCAATAAAATGCTCCTCACCCACGGGCACGAGGTTGCACTTCTTGCCCTTCTTGATGTTATATCTGTGTGTTTGACAATAACACAACATCGTGCTCTTTGTACCATGGCTCGCCTAGCAACAAGTGACATGAAACCATCGATGTCGAAATCACGTCGCACAAAACCTCACAGAATAATTTCCCAACAAAAACGGTACCATAATTTGGTGCATGAAGTGAGACCTTCATGACACCAACAAAACAAGTATGGTTGTGATCATGGTGTCATTGGTAGCTCTAACTTGTCCACCATCTCGATGCTTGTGACATTGATCTAATTCATGTGATCGATCGTCATGACACATGATCTCTCTCTCACCACCACATGGGTGTGAAAAGGCCCAGCCCAACGACCTTCCTCCTCCAAGAGAAAATCCATAGCTTAGCTTTCTTAATGATGATGTGCACGCCATCTTCTCCATAGTGACTTGAACAACTTAATGCTCACAATACCACTTGATGTAGAACGAACCTCGATAAGCAAGATCTGATCTATTGTTGCGACCCGATCTTTGATGACACTCTACCTTCAGCATCAGTTGTTGGGTTCTACGGTAGGGTGCATCGACTGATAATTAAACTTCTCCTACCCGCATAACATACATGAACATGCTACGAGAGATGAAGAGATCGTTACCACTAGAGCGGTGCCATGCAGTAGAACTAGAGTTGGGGCAGTGCGTCCAGAGTCATCTCCACCTCGTCCGATCTCCCTCAAACATCCTATCATGGGATCCCACATACAGGTTTGCCGGAGTGGCACAAGTCCTCTAACGGTATCCACGCATGCAGGAGGAACACCGTTCGCGGACTGCTAGGTTCGATCACACAGCCGGCGGCGAGTGGCGTTGGCTAGTTGCAACACATGCAAAGCCCTGCTGATGGCGCCGAAGTGATCAACCAAATGGGTGTGCCGCTCCTCGACTATATATAGGCATCCATCATGGGCTCAACACTTGGGTCCTCCATGGACCCTAAAGCCCAAAGTCTACACGATCACGATCCAAGTCCATCTTGGATCACATCAAACTAGTGTCCTCGGATCCGACCTTGGAGATTCCTTCCCTTAAGCACGCGACCCCTGGTTTAAGTCGGCTTGGTCACAGGTCGGATCACCTCCGACCTGCTCGGCTGGTAGCGGCCTCCAGCATGGCGTGCCAACCACCAAGTAGATAAAGAAACTAGTTGGCAAACCTGTACAACATGTCATACTTCTATTCCATTTTCCACACGATATATGTTGTCGGGCTCAAGGCGAGTCTGTCATCCTTGTGCTAGCCCGTCTTCTTTCATGTTCCAGTGATGCCGACCACAAACTGGATTATCACATAATCCTTGTCCCATGGCCATGCTTATCTTGGTCGGATCACACGAGGGGCCCAGAGTATATCTCTTCTGGGAGGGGCAAATCCCATGTTGCTCGACCATATCTCGTAGCATGGGTCTGGACAAGCCCGAAACCTACCTTTATAACTACCCAGTTACAAGTAGCGTTTGGTCGGCCCAAAGCAGGCATGTCACCACCCCGAGTACATGCGCTAGCTCAGGTCTTAGGACATAGAATGTATGTTGTAATAGATACTCACATATGACCTATAACCGCATCTCATAATTGGGTCTGTACGACTAGGACCTTATCCCTACTCGGATCCGACTATATCAGATCTGACCAGATCCTTCCGCCTCCATATTATCCGGCTAGCAACCAATGCTCCATGGCTAGTGAGGCCGATGTTGGAAATATGTCCTAGAGGAAATACTATTTGTTTTATTATATTTCCATATCCATAATCAAAAGTTTATATTCTATGCTATAACCGCGATGATCCTGAAATATGCGATTCAGTGGAAAACTCATATGCACGTGCGGAATGATAAACGGTAAATAAAAGGTTCATAGTCTAGCCTCTAAGACTAGCTCAACTGTTGGTGATCATGTTTTCTGGATCTTAGGATATCGTTAAGTGTAATGACAGTCCTAAAACAACATTGAGACTATGACGTTGGAAGAACGATCTTATTGAAGCGACCCAATTTTGTTTGTTATGAATTGAGTTAATATCGTCTGCATTCAATTGTAATAACACGGAGTGTTAACGGGTGATATTGCTCCTTAGACCATGAGAGTATTGTGGTCACTTCTTACCATACGGTGGGATTTGGGGTTGCTCAAACGTCACCTGTAACACGGTGATCATAACGACAACTTACAGGTTCAGCGGAAAGTTTGACAAGTGGCCAGATATCTTGAGAGTGGGATTTGCTCCTCTAACGATAGAGAGATATTCTTAGGGCCCTCTCAGTGTGACAACATCAATCATCGTCTGGCCTGACACAAGTGACTATATCATGGGGATGCCAGAACACAATAACGAGAAAGAAGAACGAAACCGGTAATGAGGATTTCGGTATAGTGAGCGTGGTGATGACCTAGGAGGATACCGATACATCCCAGGTTTTGTAAAGTATCGCAAAGCAAAGAGAACATCACATGGTAATCAAAGGTTCATCGAATATCGTTCGTGTGCTCATAGGGATCGATATAGACGTCCACGGTCCCGCTGTCGGTCATTGAACGAACAAATTCGTTCATGTATGTGAGTTATCGAACCTATGGTGTCACAAGCTTAAGGAAATCATGATCTGCTGAGTGTGAGTAGGACAGGAGTGATGAAAATATATTTGTGTAATTGTTTCATTAACATATTGGAATAGTTCCGAGAGGATCTGGAAGCATTTCAGGGTCACCGGAAGGGTTTCGGTGAATGTCGGGTAATACCGATATATTATATATAGGTGCAAATTGTTTCCGGAGATGTTAAAAAAATAATGGTCTAGAAGTATTTAGAACATTATATATTTAATTTAAATATCAACGGGCCTTAAAAGGCCAAGAGGTGGAAGCCAACTTTGGCCACGAAGGCCCAAGTAGAGGAGGTGCCACCTTTCCTTGTGTGTGTGTGTGTGGGGGGGGGTCCTACTAGGGGAGGAGTCCCTTTGGATGGTGCCCCAAGGAGGCTTTCCCTGCTTGGTGGCAGCCCTCCTCCCCCCTCTAACCTATATATACTTGAGATATTGGCCACAATTGAATACACAAGTTTTGGAGCCTCCTCTAGTTCTTGTAGTTCATGTTCTAGTTGGTCCTAGTTGACTAATTAGAGTGTGGCTAATCCTCTTGTCCTCATAATTATAAACCAAGTGTGGTTCTAATCTCCTTACTCTAATTCTCCGACGATGACTAGCTCTGGATGGCTAAGCGCTGCCGGATCGTGAAGGCTGCACGCTTGCAACCAAGTAGAGAGGTCGTGCTTTCGGTCTTCAGTTCGAGGGACTGTTCGTGGGCGGTATGAAGGACCGTTCATCTACGGTTCGAGGAACTCCAAGTACGATATACACCGACACGTTCTTCTTCCGCCGCAACTCGGTGATGCAAGTGATCGTGATCCCAACCCGTTAAGCATCTTCATATTGATCTTGGGTGATCGTAGGCGCGGATTTTTTTGTTTTCTACTATGTTTCCCAACGATGGCATCATGAGCAGGATTATGAGTAGGTGTAGGTTGCGACCTAGATCAATGTGATTGTGAGGGTTGATGTTCTTGCTATGCTTCCCTCGAGTGTTGATTTTATTCAACTCATCGACAACATGGTGTCGTTTTGGTACAAGGTCGTGACAATCGATTGGCTTTGGCTATCGTTGATCTGCTAATAGTTCCTTGGGCTTCACCATATTTGAGAATAGTGAATCGTTGCATACACAAGAGGGTGCCGAAGATGGATGATCTTCTTAGGGGTTACACATATTGATGAAGTTTAGTATGGGGCTAGAGATTTTCCATAAAATCTCTTGTTTCACACACCCGAAACTTAATCTAGCATCAGAATCATCGCCTAAGTTGCGGATGTAGGTAGCTAGTATTACTTGTTAAACTAGTTAACTACGTAACTACAATTTTTCCAAAACCAATTAGAGGACATCTAACTTGGTTTTGCAGGGTATGCATATGATGGTATAGCCTTCATCATGATAATGAGTTTATGTATGAGATGGTTATATGTTGTAATGTTAAGTGGCATGCGCCTCACGACATGATGGTAGGAGCCACGAGATTGCCACATTAATGTAAATATCGTAGAAATAGCCTACGGGTGACGGTGGCAAGATGTACACGGAGGACCTGACGTGGAAAAGGTGTACGAGGCGCGGAACAAGGAGCTATAATTTCGTGCTACGACAGAATCTCAGATTTTGGTGCCACGCCAATGTTTCCTGAAACGGACGCCACGATAATGTTTTCTGAGATTGCCGCCACGAGAACAAAATATTGGCCGTCACACAGCTTCAGCTGTAAATTGAGGACGATCATGGAGAACTCTCGGTGCCCAGGACTATACCATATCGTGCTATTATGAATTGCCTGAGATGTTTATCCCTTTTTTGTTTGCACCCTTTTATTATGCAGTAATCAATTATTAGGGTGATCTCTCAGAGTAAATATCAAGTTGAAAGGTGCTCTCCCAGTGTTGCAACCGTCTATAACACATATCGTTCCAGAGTGCGTCATGTCTACATGAGTACAAACGGGATGTGAGGTGTAAGACATGGATGGTTAGATCATGTATGCGGATAACACTCGGTTGTCTTGAAGTTCTAGAAGAATCGTTCTAAGCTTGGAGCACGAAGCATCAAAATATAAACAAGAGTCAGATGGAGATATGATCGGCAATAGTTTGCCCAGCGGTCAAAATTCTTGTCATCAGTGATGTCCACATCAATGGCTGAGAACTAGTTTTGGATCTTGAACCAATTAAAATCAATTATGAGATATATTGATTTGAGTGGGAGCACAATAATGTATTAATTTAGTTTAATCACTAGTGCAAATTAATGACGAACAATGTCTATGTGTAGCTTGCATTATAGTTGTAGAATTATGGCTCACTATTCCACCTTTGTTGTTGGAATTGATTAGCTGTTATTTATCTGGTTGAATCTTTATGATTGAGAGGATCGTCCTCTAAAAGTGCCAAGAAGGATTTTTTGCCCTAATGTATGCTTACAATACTCTCTTACTAATGCTATGGATGAAAAGACTTACGTCCGTCAATCCAAAAGTTAGAATTGCTTTACAGCCTGCTGGCTTCTGAGAAATCTAAACTTCAAAATGTTTGGGATTGTTATGTGGTATTCATGGATCCTAAAATTGTTTTTAGAAACAAGCAAAGATTAAAAGATATGTGATATCTAAAGAAGTGTTTTGTTTGCCAGATCTAGTGAAGTGTTCAGCTATGTTTGAGACTGACGTGCGTAAGATCCGAAAGAATGCCAGTCATGAGTTGATGGCAAGAACTTAAAGAGAAAGAACAAAAACCAAAGGATGTAATGAGACTTACATGCCTAGGGAGGTTCAGGGCTCACGCCACTCTTAAAAAGTTAGATGAATATTCTGTTGAGTGGGATAAATATCAAAAGTAAAACTATAAGAAGCATAGAGGTGGAAAGAAAATAAAACTGGAATGTCCAACTCAGGTATGAATTTCATACAAGTTATAAGATGTAGAGAAAGTTGGTCAAGTAAAGCATGATTCTTGAGACTCATGATTAGATTGTTAAACACTAAATTCTTCTGGAATTATGGTTAAAAGTTGATCAGAAGAATACCGACTCGATTGCATGTTGTTGCGAATCAATGCAAGAATTACTAAGGCCTAATGACCAACAAATTAATGAGGTTAAAATATGTGTTGAAATTTTTGTAATAGTTATAATACCTTTTCATCAACATATTAGCTCTGAATTTATTGTCATAACTCATTTAGAGTTTCGTACACATTAGCACATTGCATAGAAGTTTCAAGAAGGTTGTTCATAAGAGAACAATAGTTGTTCGATGCAATGAACAAAAGGGCCATACTCCTATTATGAATAGGATTGAAGTTATGGTGAGCATCCATAGCACTGATGCTAAATGTAGCAAGACTAAAAATACCTCATACGTATGGCACTACATTTAGTAACATTGGAGAAACACGCGTGAAGAGATACCATAGTGATGGACTTTCTAGTCATATGATTATGAGTCATCTAACACTTTGAACTTTTGTCCAAATAGTGAAGTAAACTAAAATACCATTCACAAGCCATAAACAAGAAGAAACAAAAATAATTGGAAATATTCATATTGATGTATGAATCCAATAAGTGTTGTTGCAAGCAGTGAATTTATTTATATTCAAGACGACTCAAGTAGATATTTCTATTTACTAATTGAGACATAAATCTAGATCTTTTGAAATATTTCAAAAAGATTTTCAGATTGAAGTATAAATTATTGTAACAAGAAAATTATGTTTCTACAATTGGATTGCAGAAAAGAATATTTGAGTTACAAATTTAGCGAATGTCATGAGATATAAAAGAATTTTATAGCTTGCACCTCCCAGAAACACTACTGAGAGTAAAGTGTTTTGAGTAGATGTAATTAAGCTATGTATTACATGGTGAGATCAGAGATGGCATTGATTGTTCCGCCAATATACTTTTAACGTGATGCTTTAGGGGCTATGGCTTTTACACTAAAAAGAGCGCCATCAAATTTGTCGAAATAAGTGCTACTTTGTAGGTTATCCCCAATGGTTGGGTATTCCTCTATCACTATGCCGAGGCAAAGTGTTTTTTCACAGAGTGCGGAAATTTTAAAGAAATTTTTTCTGCAAAAGAGTGAGTGGGAGGACAGTGCAATTCGACGATATTACAGAATCTTTGTGATCAAGTCAAAGAAAAGAAACGCTAGAAGTGGTTCTAAAATTTCTTATCGTGACTGATACAGAAGCCTCTACATAGGATATAGAGACTTCAGTCGAACTTGCAGCTAAACTATATAGGTTGGAAAATTCATACATACCTTCAGGGTATGCAGATGAAACATTGTTGAGACAAACAATGAACCTATAATATAGAGAGAAGTGTTGACGGGCCATGACTCCGGAATCAGCTATATGCCAAAATAATCCGAGATAGTATCCAGACACATAATTCAAGTTTAGAACTTGATAGACCCTCTGAAAGACTTAAAGTCTCAAGTGTAGTGATGGATTTATAAATTGACAAAGATAAAAATGTTTTACAATGCTTGACTTGTTACAAATAGTTTATGACAAGATCAAGGAGTTGATTATGACAAGATTGTCTCATCATAATAATACTTAAATTCAGTTTGGATTGAACTAGCAATTACTAAGTATTTCAGTTATGAGATATAACAGATTGATGTCAAAATGATTCCCATGAGATGGAAATTGAACCAAGGATGTATATTTGATACGGTCCAAGGTAATTTTCTCGATCCAGAGGATGCTAGTACGTGTGCAAACTTGAAGAGATCCAGTAATTATCTGAAGGAAGCATAGTGGAGTTGGAATCTTTGTTTTGATGAATTGATCAAATAATATGATTCATCGATAGAAACAAATATGTTTGTATTTACAAGAAAGTAAGTGGGAGCATGATAATAGTTCTAAATACTATGTGTGCATGACACATTGTTGATTGGAAATTATATAAGTTTCTTGACAAGGATTAAGACTTTATTGAAAATAGTTTTTAAGTAAAGTACTTAGGTAATAAGTCCTTGTATTAGACATAATAATCTATGGAGATAGTAGTGTCTAATTGGGCTTAGCCAGAATACATATTGCCAAAAGTACTAAATCAGTTTAGTATGAAAAATGTCAAGAAGAGTTTTCTTGTCAAAGTCACATGGAAGGAGTTCTTAGCAAGAATCGGTATCTTCAAATAATGTTGAGTGAAATACATGATTTCAATCACACTTGTGTTAATTCCATGGTATGTAATTAACCAGATATGTCCAAGTACTCCAAGTAAGTTGTGAGTAAAGTTACCAGAATGGTCAAATTGGTGATCATAGGACAGAAGTGAAAATATGTTAAGTATTAACAACATGTTTCTCGCATATGGAGAGAATGAAGAGATTGTTGTAAGGAGTTACATCAATACGTGCTTGATGTAAGTAGTACATCTACAACAATCTTCAATTGGTGCTCCAAGCAAATTTCGATTTAAATGATTTATTATGCCACAGTGAATTGGAATTGGTCCAAGAAAGTTACCGTGGCGAATCCTATAACAAAAAGTCAAATATATTGTCGCTTTAGAAGCAACAATAGAGGGCGATGAATCAAAGGTTCACTTATGAACGTGGTATGGTTTATAGATGATTGTGTAAAAAGAACACTCTTCTCCGATAGTGGTTCTGTAGCTCAATCTAAGGAATCAAAGGTCTTATCGATGATTCAATATACACTAAGCTTGTTTCACACAAATTATTAACTTATGTGAAAGCATGAAGGATGCATTGAAATGCAAATGATACACATGGATTTGAAGTTATCAGATTCAATAGGACGAAGTCTATACCACAAACAAAGCATGGACTAACACCGGAGTGTCATTGGTGTAAAAGTTAAAAGTGCTAACTAGATTATTGACTCAAGTGCAAGTGGGAGACTATTGGAAATATGCAATAGATGCAATACTATTTGTATTATTATATTTCCATATTCATAATTAGTAGTTTATATTCTATGCTATAACTACTATGATCCTGGAATATGCGATGCAGTGGAGAACTCATATGCCCCTGTGGAATGATAAACGGTAAATAAAAGGTCCTAGTCTCGCCTCTAAAACTAGCTCAAGTGTTGTTGGTGATCATGTTTTGTGTATCTTCGGATATCGCTAAGTGTAATGATAGTCCCAAAACAACATTGAGATTATGACGTTGGAAGAACGATCATATTGAATCGACCCAATCTTATTTGTTATGAATTGAGTTAATAGCGTCTGCATTCAATTGTAATAACACATAGTGTTAATGTGTGATATTGATCCTGAGACCATGAGAGTATCGTGGCCACTTCTTACCGTACGGTGGGCTTTGGGGTTGCTTAAACGTCACCTATAACACGGTGATCATAACGAAAACTTATAGGTTCATCGGAAAGTTTGACCAGTGGCCAGATAGCTTGAGAGTGGGATTTTCTCCTTCGAGGATGGAGAGATATTCTTAGGGCCCTCTCGGTGTGACAGCATCAATCATCGTCTATCTAGACACAAGTGACTATGTCACGGGGATGCCGGAACACAATAATAAGAAAGAAGAACAAAACCGGTAACGAGGATTTTGGTATAGTGGGCATGGTGATGACTCAGGAGGATACCGATACATCCCGGGTTTTTTGAAGTATCGTGAAGTGATGTCGCTTGAAGCTACGTTGGTTTTTCCCCAAAGAGGAAGGGATGATGCAGCACATCGGTGGTAGGTATTTCCCTCAGATATGAAACCAAGGTTATCGAACTAGTAGGAGAACCAAGCAACACAACGTAAATAGCCCCTGCACACAAATAACAGCACCTCGCAACCCAACGTGTTAAAGGGGTTGTCAATCCCTTTCGGGGTATGGCGCCTCAATATAGGCAAAGGACGTGAGGTAAATTTGTAGATAGGATAAATAGATCAGGGAACAAATAAATTGCAGCAAGGTATTTTTGTATTTTTTAGTTTAATATATCTAAAAATAATTTTTTGTATTCTTTGATCTCTTATATGCGTGATCTCTTATAGCCTCGTATTTATTCTGCAATATTTGGGTTTTGTTTGGCCAACTTGATCTATTTATCTTGCAATGGGAAGAGGTGCCCGGTAGTAGGTTCGATCATACGGTGCTTGATCCCAGTGACAGAAATGGAACCGACACAAGTATAGGGGATCACAACAGTTTTTGAGGGTAGAGTATTCATCCCAAATTTATTGATTCGACACAAGGGGAGCCAAAGAATATTCTCAAGTATTAGCAGTTGAGTTGTCAATTCAACCACACCTGGATAACTTAGTATCTGCAGCAAAGTATTTAGTAGCAAAGTAGTATGATAGTAATGGTAACAGTGGCAAAAGTAAAGATAGCAGTTTTGTAGTAATTGTAACAGTAACAACGGAAAAGTAAATAAGCAAAGCACAATATGTGAAAAGCTCGTAGGCATTGGATCAATGATGGATAATTATGTCGGATGCGATTCCTCATGTAATAGTTATAACATAGAGTGACACAGAACTAGCTCCAGTTCATCAATGTAATGTAGGCATGTATTCCGAATATAGTCATACATGCTTATGGAAAAGAACTTGCATGACATCTTTTGTCCTACCCTCCCGTGGCAGCGGGGTCCTAATGACATCTTGCATGACATCTTTTAATAGAGTATCGGACCAAAGCATTAGCACTTAGTGAATACATGAACTCCTCAAACTACGGTCATCACCAAGAAGTATCCCGATTATTGTCACTTCGGGGTTGTCGGATCATAACACATAATAGGTGACTATAGACTTGCAAGATAGGATCAAGAACTCACATATATTCATGAAAACATAATAGGTTCAGATATGAAATCATGGTACTCGGGCCCTAGTGACAAGCATTAAGCATAGCAAAGTCATATCAACATCAATCTCAGAACATAGTGGATACTAGGGATCAAACCGTAACAAAACTAACTTGATTACATGGTAAATCTCATCCAATCCATCACCGTCCAGCAAGCCTACGATGGAATTACTCACGCACGGCGGTGGGCATCATGAAATTGGTGATAGAGGATGGTTGATGATAATGACAGCGACGAATCCCCCTCTCCGGAGCCCCGAACGGACTCCAGATCAGCCCTCCCGAGAGAGATTAGGGCTTGGCGGTGGCTCCGTGTCGTAAAACGCGATGAAACTTTCTCTATGATTTTTTTCCGCGAAACGGAATATATAGAGTTGGAGTTGCGGTCGGTGGTGCATCAGGGGGCCCACGAGACAGGGGGCGCGCTCAGGGGGAGGGGCGTGCCCCCACCCTCGTGGACAGGGTGTGGGCCCCCTGGCCTTGATTCTTTCGCCAGTATTTTTTATGTTTTTCAAAAGTTATCTCCGTGGATTTTCAGGTCATTCCGAAAACTTTTGTTTTCTGCACAATAAATAACACCATGGCAGTTCTGCTGAAAACATCGTCTGTCCGGGTTAGTTTCATTCAAATCATGCAAGCTAGAGTCGAAAACAAGGGCAAAAGTGTTTGGAAAAGTAAATACGTTGGAGACGTATCAACTCCCCCCAGCATAAACCTTTGCTTGTCCTCAAGCAATTCAGTTGATAAACTGAAAGTGATAAAGAAAAACTTTTACAAACTCTATTTGCTCTTGTTGTTGTAAATATGTAAAGCCAGCATCCAAGTTTTCAGCAAAGATTATGAACTAACCATATTCACAATAACACCTAGGTCTCATGTTTACTCATATCAATGGCATAATCAACTAGCGAGCAATAATAATAAAAATCGGATGACAACACTTTCTCAAAACAATCATAATATGATATAACAAGATGGTATCTCGCTAGCCCTTTCTGAGACCGCAAAACATAAATGCAGAGCACCTTTAAAGATCAAGGACTGACTAAACATTGTGATTCATGGTAAAAGAGATCCATTCAAGTCATACCCAATATAAACTAATAGTAATGCATGCAAATGACAGCGTGCTCTTCAGCGGGTGCTTTTTAATAAGAAGGTGATGACTCAACATAAAATTAAATAGATAGGCCCTTCGCATAGGGAAGCAGGGATTTGTAGACGTGCGAGAGCTCGATTTTAAAATAGAGATGAATAACATTTTGAGCGGTATACTTTCACTATCAACGCAACAACTATGAGATCTCGATATCTTCCATGCTACATACATTATAGGCGGTTCCCAAATAGAATGGTAAAGTTTATACTCCCCCACCACCAACAAGCATCAATCCATGGCTTGCTCGAAACAATGAGTGCCTCCAACTAGCAACAACCCTGGGGGAGTTTTGTTTAATTATTTTGATTTGCTTTTGTCGTGGAAATATCACGTCAGATGTCCTAGCAGAAGGACTTAGTCATGGAGCCATCGCAACGAGATTAGCCTGAAGGGGTTAAACCGGACAAGGGACACGAGAAATTTATACTAGTTTGGCCCCTTACGATGAAGGTAAAAGCCTACGTCTAGTTGTGATGGGATTATTGGGGTTTCGATGACCAGGGAGCAAATACGCTTTGCCTGGGTCTCGAGTTGTGGTGTGTTGTCGCTGAACCACCGCCGGGTCGTCCCTTTATATACACAGGTTGACACCCGGCCGGTTTTCAGAGTCCCGAGGCCGGCTCATACAAGTGTCCGGCTCGGTCTGTCCCTTTCCCTAACTTACAATACAAGTTATACAACTATGGCGGTTTACCATTATGGGCCCTAATCCGCCTCTGGGCTCTGGGCCTCTAAGCCTTATCAGTAAAGCGCCATCTTCTTTGTCTTCTGGGCTCCAGTATAGTTGAGCGTGAACCGGCCCCTCTTGGGCGGTTTACACTCAGTAGCTATATCCTCAACATTAGGCCCCAGATTGATTTGAACCTGTTCATGTCAATCTTCAATACTTAGAAAAATTCCGTGGACCGTCTTTTAATGATCTTTGTAAACCGCCATATTGTCATCTCCCTGTAGACTTTGGTGAATCGCCGTGACGTCACCTTCCTATCACTGCAGTAAATCGTCATGATGTCATCTCTGTATAAAAAGATTTATGAAAATTCCCTTCTCTTAATTAATTCCCAAAGATCGAGGCGACAGCTGCACCCCCTTTGCCGCTTCAGGCTCCTCGATTTTCCTGCCTGCGGTTTTATCCTCTTGCCTTTATAAATAGGACCGAGGGTCCTTCCATTTCCCCCCTCGCATCTTCTTCTTCCTCGCGACTCTGAAGACCTCGAGCTCCGGCGCCGCCGTCGTCCTTCGAGCACTGCATCAACAGGGCCGCTGCATCAACCTGTTCTTGATCAGATAGACTGCACCGCCCCTCTGCTGCCTCGCAGCATCAATGAGTACTCCTTTTTACAACTGTTAGATCTGCATTAGGGTTCTTCTGTTCATCGGTGTTCTTCCTCGTTTTTCCTTTTCTTCTCCTAGATCTCATAAATAGACCTGAAACTGATAGGAAAGGTATGCAGTAGTAGTTCAACACCCCTAGTTACCCTTAGAAACTACATTTTACCGTATGAGATCCTGCCCAGGCACACGGGCTCTTCTGCTGTCGCGACCTTTAGGGTTAGAATTTTTTTCCTTTTGTAAAACTACGGTAGATCCAAAATTATATCACCATCTTGTGAAACTTGTTTCTGTAATACTTAGTAGATTTCAGATCTGCTTCTTCCGTTTGTTCGGTGGTTTAACCTTTAGATGTTGATAATCCGCCAGATACCATTAGCCCTCACTTAAACGGCCATCTTGACTTGAAGAGTAGTTTCCAGTTTAACTCTCATATATGCCTTGATCAAATTCCCCGATTTAACACCGATTAGTGAACATCAACCTTCAAGGGCCTTCACTTTTCCTTTACAGTTTGTTTTCCAAGATGACCAAGCAATTCGCCGCTTGCAACTGGGTTCCTTCCCGGATCACGGAAATGCAAATCAATGGATATGTTCTGACTGGCGCTTTAGCCTCAAAAAATGTCCTTCATTGGCGAGTCCCTGGCCCTGAATGCCCTCCTGAGCCTCAAGACGGGGAAGTGATTGTGTTCATGCAGCATCTAGACCGGGGATTCAACCCTCCTGGATCAAAGTTTTTCCGGGATGTCCTTGCTAGCTTTCAACTCCATCCACAAGATATTGGACCGAATTCCATGTCCAACATATGCAATTTTCAAGTATTCTGTGAAGTTTACCTTCAAGAAGAACCATCTGTTGAGGTTTTCCGGGACTTTTTCCATCTAAACCGCTGAATTGAGTTGTCTGATGGTCCCAATAGTGAACTTGGTGGGGTGTCAATCCAGAAGAGGAAAGAAGTTGATTTCCCTCATGCAAAACACCACAGCCATCCCAAAGACTAGAACCAAACATGGTTTTATTGTCAGAACACTACCCCTGCTGGAGAAAACCCTTTGCCGGGTTACCGTGCTCACCGGCTCAGCAACGGCCACCCGTTACCTCAACGACTAACTGCCAAAGAACGACAAGCTTATGCACCACAACTCGCCAAGCTCTGGGCTCTCGTAGCGAATGGTTTGACTGGTGTTGACCTCGTTCGCTGCTGGGTTTCGTGGAGTATCCTACCTTTAAGCCGCCGCTCTGGATTGATGCATGAGTATACCGGTGACGCCAAGGAACCTCAACGGTTCAATGAAATAGAAATGACTGATGATGAAGTCACTGAATTTGTGAAGAAAATGCTGGACGAACCGATCGATGCATGCAGCAAAACTGGGTTGCCCCCTTTTTGCACCTCCAACAAACCGCCAGCGGTAAAAAATTTAAGCTTGTGCTTTTTGATCCGTCTCTGCTTTAAAACTGCTATAATAATCCTTTGTTTAATTCCACAGGCCAAAGATACCTTCTGGAAGAGGAAAGCTCAAGATAAACCGGCGAGGGCTCCTCGTGCCAAAAGCAAAGTCATAAAGAAACCAGCCAAGAAGAAACCGGCGAGTCCGCTGATCCGCCCGAAGATATTCAAGAATCGGACCAAGAGGTAGAACTTGACTCCCTTGGCTTATTTTTCGTACACCTTATTGACAAGAATTATTATCAGAATGATGCGGAAGCCAGTCATGCTGATCATGTAGAGGTAATCTCCCTTTCCTCCGATTCAGATCATGTGCCGGTTCGAAAACTTCACCGTGCAGTTCGAAAAGTAAAATACTCTCACCCTCTTGCTCATTTGGATCCACAATTTTTTGTGAAGACACAACAACATGAAGGTCGTCGCACAACCCGACGCAGTGGCCAACAAGTCACTTCCTCCGGTTTACCAGACACTCCACCCCGGAAACATCGTCCAAAGGTCTCTTCCTCTTTTAATAAACCTTATCCCTTGGCAGGTTGCTTCCGATACCCACTTAATCCGTCTGATTCAAATTATCAGGTGATGTCTAACTCTTCATCTGGTAACTCATCAACCACGCAATTGCCTCCCCTTAAGACCTTCGCTGGGTAAGTATACTGCTCTTCAGCTTTTCCTTCATGCGTCGGTTTACCATACTAACCTTTGTTTGATATTGTAGTGCCAAAGCCCGACTGAGCAAGAAAGTCAAAACCAGTGCCCCCACTGATGAAGTTGAACCGGAGAAAACCCTAGAAGATGCTGGTAGAGACACTGATGTTGTCATGGATGACTCTGCCCCACAAGATCCAGCCACTAATGCTAATCTGCCGGAAGCTGACCCAACTACTCATAGGGATGGCACCCGTAGGGTTTGGGTACGGGTGGAGTTACCCCATACCCTTACCCACCCCCCTTGAACTTACCCATTACCCATACCCATACCCGTCAACGGGTACAATTTTTCCTCGTACCCATCACCCGATAGGGTAAATGGGTACCCACGGGTGAAAATACCCATGTGTGCACACATCAAATTTAGCAAGAAACAATCATAAACGACATCACAAAATGCTCATATATACGTACATCATAACATCTGTATGTATCGTTTATATACAAAAATAATCTTACTCATCACAACATCTATATACATCACGTGTAGGCAGAAATCATGCTTATATGGACGAGGAGCACTGAAATCACGATTCACGATTCACATATATACATCATAACATCTCTACGTATCATGTGTATACAAAAAATCATATTCATCACCGTAGTTACATACATCATGTATAGGCTAAAAGACACATCATATCATCACATCATCTATACATCTACGTACCACCTACGAATGCATCACACAATTTATATAAAAAAGAAAACTACAAGATCAAATCATACACAAAATTGAAACTCACTAAGCAACAATAGCCTTGCCTCTTGTTCATGTGCTTGGTGGCAGCAGAGAATCGACTAAGTGGGTTAGGGCGAGGTGGACGGCTTGACGTGTTGCAAAGATGATGCGCCTTGGATACCGAGGCAGAAGGTACATGTCCTTTACATTGGCCAGGGGCTTGGCCCTTTCCTGGCGAACGGAGGGGGATGGCACCATCCAACGATGGTGTTGCGCCGTGGTGGTCGCCGCCGTCCGACTCAGTCTGTGTGTGAGCGTGAGCTGCATCTCCTTCTCCTCATCATTGTCCAAGCAAAAGTTGTGGTCCTCATCCCCAAGGTCCATGGCGTCCGAGCAGCTGGTAGCGCTGGCAACAGCGAGGAAGTGAGCAGCTGGAGCATTGGCGGCGGGGACTAGCGATGCCCGAGGAGGCAAGGAGACCAGGAGATGGGAGGATATCAATCTCCATCTCTCTGAGTATGGAACGTGACCACGTATTGATTATTTACCTAAGCGGCTAAGCCTAATCACGTTAATCACGCAGAGAAAACGAGATATATGGGATTCCTTCTATCTTCCATGTACGTGCATGCGTGGGTGGGTAACATATAATGATTTTGTTATTTAAAAAAGTATAGAATGATTTTGTGGCAAGTTAGATTAGATAAATGAATAGTGAAGGCCCACCTAGCAGATTTTATGCGGGTATATGGGTACACGGGTATGGGTTATGCTATCCCGTACCCGTACCCACCGTACCCGATGGGTTTAATATTTTTTCCATTAATATACTCATGGGTAATTTTGTATCCCATACCCTTACCCTAATAGAGTTTTTACCCCCCCGGGTACGTGGGTAATGGGTACCCATTGCCATCCCTAGCTACTCATGTTGATCCATCAAGCCCGCATGCTACTCCTCCATGTCCAGCTGCTAATCCATCGAGCCCAGCCATTGATCCACCAAGCCCAGCCAGGGTTACTGTCAATCCGCCGAGCCCGTCAAAAGGTGGTGATGATGATGTGATTATCACCGGTACTGCTCATACAGTCCCAGGCAATCCGGTTGCCTTATCAAAGCATACTGCCAAGGAAGAATTTGTTGCTATGGGCAAGGGGAAAGGGAAGACAGATTTATCCAGCTATGTTGACCTTACCGCCCAGGAGCTTCATGCCTGATTCCTAAACCGCCTATACACAAGCCGAGATTATGAGGCCGGTTTATTGAACATGATGAAGGAGCGCTATGAGGTAATCTTCCCAATACTTTAATCTTTCTTGTTCTGTATATCCATTTCATTGTAGCCCCCAAGGGCCAGGTTGTATTTTGAAGACAAACCGGGACTCTTAAGATAAAGAATACTTCAACTTGAGTAGCCCCCAAGGGCCGGTTTGTCTCTTGAAGACAAACCGGGACTTTATGTTCCATACTACATTTTGTCAATTCCCTTGTCTGTGTATTTTCTGATCAAATATACATTAGCCCCAAAGTGCCAAGAGCAAAACTTGTTTTGATCCTTGGGACTTCAAATAATCAGCAGGAAAGAAGCAATCCGCATTAGCCTCCAAGTGCCAAGTGTATAACTTGTTATATGCTTGGGACTTTTGAGAAAAATATTAACCTCTTCATCATCTAACTGTTGCAGGCTGATATAAACAACCAAGGTTCTCACATTTCTGATCTTCAAGAGAATATTAAGTCCCAGCAAGCAGAGACTTCAAGGCTAAAGAGGAGCTGAAAAGCGCTTTAACAGCCATGGAACAACTGAAGGATGGTTTCAAGACTGAACATGCCAACTGGGAAACTGAAAAGACTGCTTTGTTGAAGTGGGCTGAAGACGCCGAGGCAGCTCTTAAACCGGTGACAGAAGAGCTAACCGGTTTGAAGCATCAAGTGAATGCTATGACCTCTGCAATATTTGGTAAGTACCTTGTGAAAAGAGCTTGATTAACCCTCTCTACAATATCCGGTTTAACAATGAAATCTTTAAACCGTTTCAGGTAGCCGTGTTGCTCATCTGGGCTCTGACATGCGGATGAAACTGAAGGTAGCATATGCGTTGATAGAGCAACTGTATACCGGTGCCCAACGGGTTATCTGCGTAGTCTCATACAACAAACCGGCACCAAGTTTGATCAAGGAGACACTATCCAAATTGTCGATGACACCGGCATAGATAGAAGAAATGAAATGATCTGCTGCCAGGGCTGGCGCTTTGTTAGCACTGACCCGGGCCAAAGCGTGGATAGCTGACCTAGATCCGGTTGATATCGCCATGGGCTTTCTGGGTGAACAAGAGAACGGGTCAGAATTTGACAATGAAGCCCTAAAAGTCCTGACAAAGGAGATGCGCCCGCTAGCCAGCCAATTGGCGGAAGAGGCTAACTTGACTGTTCATCGGTCGTTCTATGATGCAAACAACCAACGGATTGACACTTCTGTGAAGGAAGTGCAAAATCTTATCCCGCCAATCCGTAAGCACACTTACGGCCCTGACACTGAACCACCCGAACTTATAAGTGAAGAGGTTGTCTTTCAAGCTTTGACCCGGATTGACTGGACCACCGTGGACTTCCAGCCACTGGATGGGGAGGAGGAGGCTGAACCGGCGTGAGATGACCCTTCAACATCACGGTAGCCTGGTGCTGAATCATAATCCGCTGGCCAGTTTGATTGTCATGTGTTGGGAGCAACAAACAATTACTCTTTTGGGCATCAAAGCGCCTTGTAATAGGCTAGATGAAATACTTTGATTGTGTGCCATCGCGCAATGCTACTATAATCTGTCATGACGTTGCTATGCTTTGCTTTATTTGCCTTGGTATTCCGTATAAGTCCTTTTTTCTGCATGTAAAATACTTAAACATGTCCTGGCGGTTTACCGCCGGACGGGTTATGATACCCAATACAGAAATAGAATCCTCATCATCAAGGCTATAAAGTAATAAAATATGAATCATATCATACCTGTGATTTTAAATCACTTTTGTTGGTCCGCCAACTCGTTTAGTAGGGGTGAAAACCCAAACTTTGGGTATTGGAAGGTACCCACCACATTATGTTGGTGCGTAATAAGCCATACCGGGTATTTGTAAACACCAGATGATCATTCTGGCGACTTATAGTCAATGCCAGGCCGGATTGAATGATGCCGATTCACTATTGATTATATGCTTTAATAGATGATAACTATAAGCCACACCGGGTTAAGAAACACCGGGTTGAGATGAAGACATATAGCCTCGCCGGATCAAGAGATGCCGGTTTACCATAAAAGTTGATCAAATAAGGATAAAACTTGCAAACAATGAAAGTGAATAAAAACTTGTAGTCGAGGCTTTTCGAGGGCTGCCAGGCCCAAATTCGAGGCTTTTCGTGGGCTGCCAGGCCGCTGAGTTAAACCATTTGAAAAAGCCTTTTAAGATGGGCCTCCAACTAACCAATCGTCGTTTTAACTTTGACAAGTTCAGGGTCTCAATGAGAGTAACTTGTCAAACATTCGGCGGGTCGTGCCAGGATTACCTGGATAGGAGTGGCTTACTTGATGAAGGCAGGATAACCCGGGGTTTTAGGTGAATACACCAGGCTTCCAAGGCGTGGGTCGATACCCAATTACAAGGGTCCTTTCAAACTCTTTGTTACTTTACACAAAGAGCCCCCAAGTAACTTTGTGAGCTGTGCTCAATGGGTGCCTATGTTTGAGTCATGCTTGTAGCAACAGATCTCTCTTTGGCCCCTTGGGTGTGAAGCTCCCAAGCTGTATGATGGCATAATAGCCTGTTTAATGGACAAAACGGGTCATCGCTTTGGAAGCAGAAGCCCCCTTGTAACCAAGAAATATTGGAAGAACGACAGAGGCCCTGCTTGTAGCAAGGATGCCGGTTTATTATATTGAGTATAATATATACATTGTCATAATATGTACATAGTGAGAGCCTATGGCGTAGGTGTAGTAAGGCTGTAGAAGAGCGATATTCCACGGCCGACGGGTCTCCTCCTTCGATTTGCTTGAGTCTTTGTGTTCGCGAACATCGATGAGGTAGTATGATCCATTGTGCAGATTCTTGCTGACCACAAAGGGCCCTTCCCAAGGTGGGGATAATTTGTGCATATCGGTCTGATCCTGGATGAGCCGGAGCACTAAGTCGCCTTCTTGAAAAGTTCTTGTCCTAACCCGGCGGCTGTGATAACGCCATAGGTCTTGCTGATAAACCACTGAACGAGCCAAGGCCATGTCCCGCTTCTCATCTAACAGGTCCAGTACTTCTTGACGTGCTTGCTCGTTGTCCGCTTCAACATAATTGGCAACCCGAGGCGAGTCATGACGAATATCACTAGGGAGTACCGCCTCTGCTCCGTAAACCATGAAAAAAGGCGTATAACCTATAGACCTGTTTGGGGTGGTGTTTATGCTCCATAACACAGATGGTAGTTCTTCCACCCAGCAACCCGGCGTCCGCTTCAAAGGGACCATAAGCCTGGGCTTCATACCCTTCAAAATTTCCTGATTAGCTCGCTCAGCTTGACCATTAGATTGGGGGTGAGCCACGGACGCCACATCAAGCCGGATGTGCTCTCGTTGACAAAATTCCTCCATCTCGCCTTTAGAGAGGTTTGTGCCATTATCTGTGATAATGCTATGTGGAAAACCGAAACGGAAGATCGCCTTTTTGATGAACTGAACTGTCGTGGCTGCGTCACACTTGCTTATTGGCTCCACTTCAACCCATTTAGTGAACTTGTCAACCGCCACCAACAGGTGGGTCTTCTTATCTTTGGAGCGCTTGAAAGGCCCTACCATGTCAAGCCCCCAAGTGGCAAACGGCCAGGTGATAGGAATCATCCATAGCTCCTGAGCCGGATCATGAGCTCGTCGTGAGAATTTTTGACAGCCGTCGCATCGTCTTACCAAGTCCTCAGCATCAGCGTGAGCCGTCAGCCAATAGAAACCATGACGAAAAGCTTGAGCAACCAAGGATTTTGAACCAGCATGATGACCACAGTCTCCTTCATGGATCTCGCATAGAATCTCACGGCCTTCTTCAGGAGAAACACAACGTTGGAATGCACCAGAAGCACTGCAATGGTGTAACTCGCCGTTGTGAACAACCATGGACTTGGACCGCCGGATTATCTGCCTGGCTAAAATTTCATCATCTGGTAACTCGTCCCGGTTCATATATGCCAAATATGGAACCGTCCAATCTAGAATGATATGTAAAGTGGCCACCAACTGCGCTTCCGGATCTGGAATAGTGAGGTCCTCCTCTGAAGGCAGTTGAACTGACGGGTTATGCAAAACATCCAGAAAGATATTGGGTGGCACCGGTTTACGTTGAGATCCCAGCCGCCTTAAGGCATCAGCTGCTTCCTTTTTGCGCCGATCAATGTGCTCCTCCTGATAACCTTTAAAGTGACCAACAACAATATCCACCTCGCGTCGGTAAGCACCCATGAGTGGATCCTTAGAATCCCAAGTACCTGAAACTTGTTGGGCTACCAGGTCTGAGTCTCCAAAGCATCGTACATGGCTTAAGTTCATCTCTTTAGCCACTCGAAGACCATGGAGTAAAGCTTCATACTCAGCTTCATTGTTACTACAAGGGACCATTAAGCAAAGAAAATAATGAATTTTATCACCTCGAGGGGAAGTAAGGACAACTCCAGCCCCCGAGCCCTCCAATTGCCTGGACCCGTCAAAGTGAATAGTCCAGTATGTGATGTCCAGTTTGTCCTCCGGTATCTGCAACTCTGTCCAATCATTGATAAAATCCATAAGCGCTTGGGATTTGATTGTTGTTCGAGGCATATACTTCAAACCGTGTGGTCCAAGTTCGATAGCCCACTTAGCAACCCGGCCAGTCGCTTCCCTGTTCTGGATTATATCCCCCAAAGAAGCAGAACTGACCACTGTGATGGGATGACCCTGAAAGTACTGTTTAAGCTTCCGACTTGCCATAAAAACCCCATACACCAGCTTCTGCCAATGCGGATACCTTTGCTTTCACTCAATGAGCACTTCTCTGATATAGTAAACCGGCCTTTGAACTGGGTATTCCATCCCAGCCTCCTTGTGCTCCACCACAATGGCGACACTGACGGCTCGGGCATTAGCAGCCACATATAACAGCAGTGGCTCCTTATCAACTAGAGCGGCAAGAACCGGCGGTTCAGCCAACTGCTTCTTCAAGTCTTCAAACGCCTCATCAGCAGCCTCGCTCCAGACAAAATTGTCTGTCTTCTTCAACATCTGGTACAGAGGGATTGCCTTTTCTCCCAACCTGCTGATAAACAGGCTCAAAGCTGCAATACTACCCGCTAGACATTGAACATCATTGATACATGCCGGTTTAGCCAGAGATGTGATAGCCTTGATTTTTTCCGGATTAGCCTCAATGCTCCGGTTGGACACCAGAAAACCCAAGAGCTTGCCAGCCGGTACACCAAAAACGCACTTCGCCGGATTGAGCATCATTTTATAAACTCTCAGATTATCAAAGGTCTGTTGTAAATCAGATATGAGCGTCTCTGCCTTCCTGGACTTGACCATAATATCGTCCACATAGGCATGAACGTTGCGCCCAATCCGAGTATGAAGTCAATTCTGCACACAACGTTGATAAGTTGCCTGGGAACTTTTGAGCCCAAAGGGCATAGATACATAACAGAAGGCTCCAAAGGGAGTAATGAAAGCTGTCTTCTCCTGGTCCTTAACTGCTATCATTATCTGATGATAACTAGAATAAGCATCCAAAAAACTCAAATGCTCACAACCCGCCGTAGCATCAATGATTTGATCAATACGAGGGAGGGCAAAGGGATCAGCTGGGCAAGCTTTGTTCAAATCTGTGTAATCCACACACATACGCCAAGTGCCGTTTTTCTTAAGTACAAGCACCGGATTAGCCAACCACTCTGGGTGAAACACTTCCATGATAAACCTTGCTGCCAGTAGCCGGGCTACCTCTTCCCCAATGGCCTTACGTCGTTCCTCATTAAAGTGGCGAAGAAACTGTTTGACCGGTTTGAACTTCGGATCAATATTAAGAGTGTTCTCAGGGAGTTCCCTCAGTACACCTGGCATGTCAGAAGGTTTCCATGCAAAGATGTCCCGGTTCTCACAGATGAACTCGATGAGCGCGCTTTCCTATTTGGGATCCAAGTTGACGCTGATGCTGAACTGTTTGGATGAATCGCCAGGAACAAAATCAACCAATTTGGTTTCATCAGCTGATTTACACTTCAAAGCCGGATCATGCTCTGTGGTGGGCTTCTTTGGAGAAGTCATGTCTGCCGGATCAACATTGTCCTTATAAAATTTCAACTCCACCGTTGCACAAATCGATTCAGCATATGCCGCATCACCTTCCTCACACTCCAGAGCAATCTTATGGCTACCATGAACCGTAATGGTCCCTTTGTGACCCGGCATCTTGAGCTGCAGATAAACATAACATGGCCTTGCCATGAATTTAGCGTAAACCGGCCGTCCAAATAAGGCGTGGCACAGACTTCTGATTTTGACCACTTCAAAGGTAAGTGTCTCGGACCTTGAATCATGATCATCTCCAAAAACCACCTCCAGAGCTATCTTACCAATTGGGTAAGCCGATTTACCCGGCACCACTCCGTGAAAGACGGTGTTTGACGGTCTAAGATTCTTATCTGTCAACCCCATACGCCGGAAGGTTTCATAGTACAAAATATTGATACTGCTCCCTCCGTTCATGAGTACCTTGGTAAACTTATAACCTCCCACCTGTGGTGCAACCACCAAAGTTAGGTGACCCGGATTGTCAACCTGGGGCGCATGATCCTCCCTGCTCCAGACAATAGGCTGCTCAGACCAGCGTAGATAATGGGGCACCGCTGGTTCAACAGAGTTCACTACCCTTTTATGGAGTTTCTGATTGCGCTTGCACAAGCTAATAGTGAAGACATGATACTATCCGCCATTTAACTGCTTTGGGTTGCTCTGATAACCCGACTGCTGTTGATTCCCCTGATTTCCCTGTTGATGGTTACCACCTTGGTTATTCTGATTGCCCTGATTATTCTGAAACCCTGAGTTTGAACCGCCACCACTGTAACCCGGCCCATGAAATCCTGGACCGGAACCACCAGATGGACCCTGATCATACCGGAAAAGATCAGAGTTTTTGAATTCCCTCATGATGTGGCAATCCTTCCAAAGGTGCGTGGCCGGAGCCTCCTTTGTCCCGTGCTTTGGGCAAGGCTGGTTTAAAAGGCGTTCTAGATTCATTCCTCCACTGCGCTGGGGTGGTTTACCCTTACGGCGCTGCATATTACCCTGCATACTGGTGTTAGCCACAAAATCAGAATTGTTCGCTTTACACTTACCATTATTTCCGTGGCCTGCCTGGTTATGCTGTCCCTTTAAACCGACATTCTTCTTTCCCTTCTCTTGTTTCTCTTCATCAGAGTCAGGGTCCTTGGTATTATCAGAATCAGCGTACTTAACCAGAGCCGCCATGAGTGTTCCCATATCATTGCAGTGACGCTTGAGCCGTCCCAACTTCATCTTTAGTGACTTAAACCGGCAATTGCCCTCTAACGTCACAATTGCTATATCCGGATTGATGCGGCCGGATGAGTGCAAAATTTCTGAAACCCGGCGCACCCAATGGGTTGTTGATTCATTCTCCCCTTGGACACAAGCCGCCAGATCTATGATGGACATAGGTTGCTTGCATGTATCTTTGAAATTTGCTATGAACTTGGCCTTCAACTCATCCCATGAATTGATCGAGTTAGCGGGCAGGCTCTTCAGCCAGGTGCGAGCCGTTCCTTCTAGCATCATGGTGAAGTATTTTGCACACACCGCTTCATCCACATCTAGCATCTCCATAGCCATCTCATAACTCTCAAACCACGCCTCAGGGGGCTGATCAGCGGTATAGTTAGGCACCTTGCGTGGACCTTTGAAATCTTTGGGCAAACACACATTATGGAGAGCCGGGATGAGACACGGTACTCCCCAGGAGCTGAAGGCAAGCCCGGTCCCTCGCTCTACTGACGCCGCTGGCTGAACCAGGGCGGGCTGATGACAACCCGTGTGTTGCGCTGCTAAGGCGGCCTCCCTTCACGCTCTGCCATTATCCACCACATCTTGAGCATTCAAATCGCCGTTCACCGGATTAGGCCCTCTAGGAGCATCACGACGCCGCGCACTGCTCGACACGGCCGGTTTGTCTATGTGCCTGCTATAACTCTTGCTCGGACGAGGGGTTGAATGTATTCTGTCTCGGCTGTAGGAATAAGCCTGTTATTGTACAACGGCAGTTTGAAGAAGATCCCTGGCTCGTCGAGTTGCTACTAATGAATCACCCTCCATTAGAATAGCCGCCATACGTGTTGCTGCCGCAATCATATTATCTAAAGGGCTGGAAAAGTGACCCGGCGGTGTTGGTACATACTGCGGCGGATTGTCCGTCCGTCGAGGCGGGTCCATCATCCGTGGCTGATCCGGCGCTGCCCCAGGTGCCTTGGTCCGGTTTACTCATGCCGGATTGCTAGGCCCAGCTCCTGGTGTACCAAAGAGATTCAGACCCTCGCAAATTTGTGGCAATCGAGACCGGTACTTCCTTCTCATAATGTTGTTTCATGCGTTCTGATCAAACATAAGCCGGTAATTCTGTGCCTGGATCAGTTGTGATTGGGCATCCAAAGTGGGCCGCTCTTCATCCATCCCGGCCTCCTCTGCTGCCAAGTTTGCCTTGGCCTGAGTTATCTGATCTTTTAGCTTCATGACATCCGCATTATGCTGAACTTGATTCTCTGGAGTCACCCCTATGGTCAACAATGCTGTCAAATCATCCAGTAAACCGGCAAGAAGTTGAGCCGGCCGGCGCGCCGGGCCTCCCGCCGCGGCTGCCGATCCGGAGACCATCGCTGCTGTAGATGAAGATTGCACGGTGGGCTGTGTACCGGCCATGAAGATCACAACCCGGTTTGGCGGTTCAAGGGGACCCGGAATACTATCGCCATCGGAATATCCCTCAATCCGGCCATCTTGTAGTTGGTATAACGACTCGGTTTCACCAGTGGACGATTCGCCATCTGAGTAGATGGCCGTCTTGCTGTCGGACACCGGTTCAGATTCCGCTCCATGGATGAATCCCACGAACGCACGCTTCATGGCAGGCTGAACCTGGGCAGGACTTGCACGCTGAGCCGTCTCGACGAGGTCGGTGGAGATGTCCGGCTCAGGGTCCGGTTCGCCGATCTTGCCAATGAAAATGTGAATTCCGCCAAAGGGGACCAGGTACCCGTACTCGATTGAGCCGGCCTCGGGGCCCCAGCCTGCATCGTCGATGTAAAGCTTGCCGCGACGAATCTTGGTCATCCGGCCAACCGCGTACCCTTTGAGTCCTTCAAAGTTGCCCTTCAAGAACTCGAAACCATCATGCGATAGCCCCACGGTGGGCGCCAACTATCATGGAAATATCACGTCAGATTTGCTAGCAGAAGGACTTAGTCGTGGAGCCATCGCAACGAGATTAGCCTGAAGGGGTCAAACCGGACAAGGGACATGAGAGTTTTATACTAGTTCGGCCCCTTACGATGAAGGTAAAAGCCTACGTCTAGTTGTGATGGGATTATTGGGGTTTCGATGACCAGGGAGCAAATACGCTCTGCCTGTGTCTCGAGTTGTTGTGTGTTGTCCCTGAACCGCCGTTGTTCCTTTATATACACAGGTTGACGCCCGGCCGATTTTCAGAGTCCCGAGGGCGGCTCATACAAGTGTCCAGCTCGGTCTCTCCCTTTCCCTAACTTACAATACAAGTTATACAACTATGGCGGTTTACCATTATGGGCCCTAATCCGCCTCTGGGCTCTGGGCCTCTAAGCCTTATCAGTAAAGCGCCATCTTCTTTGTCTTCATGGGCTTTAGTATAGTTGAGCGTGAACCGGCCCCTCTTGGGCGGTTTACACTCAGTAGCTATATCCTCAACAGCTTTGATCTTTTTTGTTCATGGGACTGGGCATCCCGGTTACCAGCCATTTTCTCGTGAATGAGGAGTGGAGTCCACTTCCCTTGAGAATAACCCACCTAACATGGAAGATACAGACAACCCTAGTTGATACATGAGCTGCTCGAGCATACAAAACAGAATTTCATTTGAAGGTTTGGAGTTTAGCAGATACAAACTTACTTGGAACGGCAGGTAAATACTGCATATAGGAAGGTATGGTGGACTCATATGGAATAACTTTGGGGTTTATGGAGTTTGGATGCACAAGCAGTATTTCCGCTTAGTACAGGTGAAGGCTAGCAAAAGACTGGGAAGCGACCAACTGAGAGATCGACAACAATCTTGAACATGCATTAAAATTAATCAACACCGAGTGCAAGCATGAGTAGGATATAATCCACCATGAACATAAATATCGTGAAGGCTATGTTGATTTGTTTCAACTACATGCATGAACATGTGCCAAGTCAAGTCACTCGAATCATTCAAAGCAGGATACCGCCCTATCATACCACATCACAACCATTTTAATAGCATGTTGGCACGCAAGGTAAACCATTATAAGCTCCTAGCTAATTAAGCATGGCATAAGCAACTATAATCTCTAATTGTCATTGCAAACATGTTTATTCATAATAGGCTGAATCAGGAGCGATGAACTCATCATATTTACAAAAACAAGAGAGGTCGAGTTCATACCAGCTTCTCTCATCTCAATCAGTCCATCATATATCGTCATTATTGCCTTTCACTTGCACGACTGAACGGTGTGTATAATAATAATAGTGCACGTGCATTGGACTAAGGTGGAATCTGCAAGCATTCAATTCAATGGAGAAGACAAAGTAATGGGCTCTAAATTAAATCAACAATCATGCACATAAGAGCCACTAAGCATTTTCATTATGGTCTTCTCCTCTCGACCCCCAAAGAAAAGAAAAGAAATAAAACTATTTACACGGGAAAGCTCCCAACAAGCAAAAGAAGAACGAGCAATATTTTTGGGTTTTCATTTTAATTACTACTACAAGCATGGAAATTAAGCTAACTAATTTGTTTTGTTTTTCTTAAGGTTTATCAAACACACAAGAAGAAAGCTAGAAAAAGAAAATAAACTAGCATGGATAATACAATGAAAAAGTATGAACACCGATGACTAAGATAAGTGTGTGAACATGAATGTATAGTCGTGAGAAATACATACTCCCCCAAGCTTAGGCTTTTGGCCTAAGTTGGTCTAATGCCAAGGATCGCGACTACTCTCCCCGTTGTACTGAGGAGTTTCATCTAGATACCACTAGCTGGCGATCTCCTCCGGATCCCACTGATAACAGGATGGACGATAAGGGTCCAGTGGAGGTTCCGACTCAGGCTCTGGGGCTGATGTCTGTCCTCGGTGCGCGTACACGGCCTTCAGTAAGACGAGGTATGTTCGATCTGGTCGTGGAGGAAGTCGGTGAGGCCTTAGCTTGTTTATCCTTGGAGCTTTGGCTAGAGGAGCCCCTCAAGAACAACCTCTTCATTTTTTTCTGAAAATTTCTGAAATTTTTAGTAACTTCAAAAAAAGTGAATCAAACTAAACAAGATTGATAGCAACTACTCCCACAAGTGCGTAGAGCCTATATCATGCATTAGAATTACTTGGGGCCTCATAAAAATTTGACATGCAAGCTCAAGAACAGGGTCACCTAGGCAGCAAAAATTTGTAATGAATAAAGCACTAGAACAAATACTAATTGGACCATTGGAGGAGTCACATACCAAGCAGCAATCTCCCAAAGCAGTTTTGTGAATGGAGCTTTGAGCAAGGAGATCGAAAATCGCAGCAAAATGAGCTAGAACTCGTGCTTGAGCTGGATGAGGATTTTTTGGGAGGAAGATGAAGTGTGGGGGTGCAGGAATAAGTGGAGGGGGGCCACCATGGGCCCACGAGGCAGGGGCGCGCCTTGTAAGGGTGGGCGCGCCCTGGACCCTCGTGGCCAGGTGCTTGCCCCCCTGCTGTGTTCTCAGTGCCTAAAATCCTCAAATATTCCATAAAAAATCATACTAAATTTGCAGGGCATTTGGAGAACTTTTATTTTCGGGATATTATTTATTGCATGGATAATTCAGAAAGCAGACAGATAATACTATTTTCCTTTATTTATTCTAAATAAAAGAAAGTAAAAAGAGGGTACATAAGGTTGTGCCTTCTAGTTTCATCCATCTCATGATCATCAAAATGAATCCACTAACAAGGTTGATCAAGTCTTGTTAACAAACTCATTTCGAATAACATGGAACCGGAGAAATTTCGAATAACACTAGGTTACCTCAACGGGGATGTGAACATCCCCAACAATAAGAATATCATATTTTTTCTTGACAGTAGGAAGAGGAAATTGAAAACCTCCAATAATGATCGTTGGAATTTTTCCAATAGAATTGATGCTATGAACTTGAGGTTGTTTCCTCGGAAAGTGTACCATATGCTCATTTCCATCAACATGAAAAGTGACATTGCCTTTGTTGCAATCAATAACAGCCCCTGCAAGATTCAAAAAGGGTCTACCAAGGATAATCGACATACTATCGTCCTCGGGAATATCAAGAATAACAAAGTCCATTAAGATAGTGACATTTGCAACCACAACAGGCACATCCTCACAAATACTGACAGGTATAGCAGTTTATTTGTCAGCCATTTGCAAAGATATTTCAGTAGGTGTGAACTTGTTCAATTCAAGTCTATGATATAAAGAGAGAGGCATAACACTAACACTGGCTCCAAGATCACATAAACCAGTTTTAACATAGTTTCTTTTAATGGAGCATGGTATATAGGTACTCCTGGATCTCCAAGTTTCTTAGGTATTCCACCTTTAAAAGTATAATTAGCAAGCATGGTGGAAATTTCAGCTTTCGGTATCTTTCTTTTATTTGTAGTGATATCCTTCATGTATTTAGCATAAGGATTTACTTTAAGCATATTAGTTAAGCGCATACGTAGGAAGATAGGTCTAATCATTTCAGCAAAGCGCTCAAAATCCTCATCATCCTTTGTCTTGGATGGTTCAGGAGGAAAGGGCATGGGTTTTTGAACCCATGGTTCTCTTTCTTTACCGTGCTTCCTAGCAACAAAGTCTCTCTTATCATAACGTTGATTCTTTGATTGTGGGTTATCAAGATCAACAGCAGGTTCAATCTCTACATCATTATTATTGCTAGGTTGAGCATCAACATGAACATTATCATTAACATTATCACTAGGTTCATGTTCATCTCCAGATTGAGTTTCAGCATCAGAAATCGAGATATCATTGGGATTCTTAGGTATGTCTACACCAGGTTCACTAGAAGCATGCAAAGTTGTATCATTTTTCTTTTTCTTCTTTTTAGAAGAACTAGGTGCCTCTAAATTATTTCTCTGTGAATCTTGCTTGATTCTCTTAGGATGGCCTTCAAGATACAAAGGTTCCTGAGTCATTCTACCAGTTCTAGTAGCCACTCTAACAGCAAAGTCATGTTTATCATTTAATTCATCGAGCAAATCACTTTGAGCCTTAAGTACTTGTTCAGTTTGAGTGGTAACCATAGAAGCATATTTGCTAATGAGTTTAAGTTCACCTTTAACTCTAGCCATATAATCACTCAAGCATCCAATCATGAAAGCATTACTCTTTAATTATCTACCAACATAAGCATTAAAACTTTCTTGTCTAGCCATAAAGTCATCAAATTCGTCCAAACAGTGGCTAGGAAATTTAGTAGACGAGATTTCAACTTTATCATTTCTATAGAGAGAATTTACCTTTACTACCTGTGTCGGGTTATCAAGACACTGTGTTTCTTCGACATGCGGTATATTAAGACCATGCATTTCTTCAATATGAGGTAAATTCTTAACGTCTTCAGCTTTAATACCTTTTTCTTTCATTGATTTCTTTGCCTCTTGCATATCTTCAGGACTGAGAAATAGAACTTCCCTCTTCTTCGGAGTTGGTTTAGGAATAGGCTTAGGAGTTGGCTCAATTGGCTCAGGAATTGGCTCAGGAAGAGTCCAATTATTTTCAACATATTATTCAATAGCAATTCAGCTTGGTCGACTGTTCTTTCCCTAAAAACACAACCAGCACAACTATCCAAGTGGTCCTTGGAAGGACCTGTTAGTCCATTATAAAAGATATCAAGTATTTCATTTTTCTTAAGAGGATGATCAGGCAAAGCATTAAGTAATCGGAGAAGCCTCCCCAAGCTTGTGGGAGACTCTCTTCTTCGATTTGCACAAAATTATATATTTCCCGCAAGGCGGCTTGCTTCTTATGAGAAGGGAAATACTTAGCAGAGAAGTAATAAATCATATCCCGGGGACTACACACACAACCGGGATCAAGAGAATTAAACCAAGTTTTAGCATCACCCTTTAATGAGAATGGAAATATCTTAAGGATATAGTAATAGCGAGACTTCTCATCATTAGTGAACAGGGTAGCAATAACATTTAACTTAGTAAGATGTGCCACAATAGTTTCAGATTCATAGCCATAAAAAGGATTAGATTCAACCAAAGTAATTATCTCAGGATCAACAGAGAATTCATAATCCTTATCAGTAACAAAGATAGGTGAAGTAGCAAAAGCAGGGTCATATTTCATTCTAGCATTTAGAGTTTTTTGTTTAAGTTTAGCTAGTAACTTCTTAAGATCAGATCTATCATTGCAAGCACAAAGATCTCTAGCAGTTTCTTCATCCATAACATAACCCTCAGGAACAACAGGCAATTCATATTTAGGGGGAGAACCTTCATCATTACTATCATCAATAATTTCATCTTCAATAATTTCATTCTCTCTAACCCTAGCAAGTAGTTCATCTAGAAATTCACCTAATGGCAAAGTAGTGTCAAGCGCAGAAGTAGTTTCATCATAAGTATCATGCATAATAGAAGTGGCATCATCAATAACATGCGACATATCAGAATTCATAGCAGTAGCAGGTTTAGGTGTAGCAAGCTTACTCAAAACGGAAGGAGAATCTAGTGCAGAGCTAGATGGCAGTTCCTTACCTCCCCTCGTAGTTGAGGGAAAAACTTGGTTCTTGCATCTTTCAAGTTCTTCATAGTGATCAGCAGATATAAATCCCAAGTGACTCAAAGAATAGAGCTATGCTCCCCGGCAAAGGCACGAGAAAATAGTCTTGATAGCCCACAAGTATAGGGGATCGCAACAATTTTCGAGGGTAGAGTATTCAACCCAAATTTATTGATTCGATGCCAGGGGAGCCAAAGAATATTCTCAAGTATTAGCATTTGAGTTGTCAATTCAACCACACGTGGATAACTTAGTATCTGCAGCAAAGTACTTAGTAGCAAAGTAGTATGATAGTAATGGTAACAGTGGCAAAAGTAAAGATAGCAGTTTTGTAGTAATCGTAACAGTAGCAATGGAAAAGTAAATAAGCAAAGCACAATATGTGAAAAGCTCGTAGGCATTGGATCAGTGATGGATAATTATGCCGGATGCGATTCCTCATGTAATAGTTATAACATAGAGTGACACAGAACTAGCTCCAGTTCATCAATGTAATATAGGCATGTATTTCGATTATAGTCATACATGCTTATGGAAAAGAACTTGCATGACATCTTTTGTCCTACCCTCCCATGGCACTGGGGTCCTAATGGAAACTAAGGGATATTAAGGCCTCCTTTTAATAGCGTACCAGACCAAAGCATTAGCACTTAGTGAATACATGAACTCCTCAAACTACGGTCATCACCGAGAAGTATCCCGATTATTGTCACTTAGGGGTTGTCGGATCATAACACATAATAGGTGACTATAGACTTGCAAGATAGGATCAAGAACTCACATATATTCATGAAAACATAATAGGTTCAGATCTCAAATCATGGCACTCGGGCCCTAGTGACAAGAATTAAGCATAGCAAAGTCGTAGCAACATCAATCTTAGAACATAGTGGATACTAGGGATCAAACCCTAACAAAACTAACTTGATTACATGGTAAATCTCATCCAACCCATCACCGTCCAGCAAGCCTACGATGGAATTACTCATGCACAGCGGTGAGCATCATCAAATTGGTGATGGAGGATGGTTGATGATGACGACAACGACGAATCCCCCTCTCTAGAGCCCCGAACGGACTCCAGATCAGCCCTCCCGAGAGAGATTAGGGCTTGGCGGCGCCTCCGTGTCATAAAACGCGATGAAACTTTCTCTCTGATTTTTTTCTCCGTGAAATGGAATATATAGAGTTGGACTTGAGGTCGGTGGAGCATTAGGGGGCCCACGAGACAGGGGGCGCGCCCAGGGAAGGGGGCACGCCCCCACCCTCGTGGACAGGGTGTGGTCCCCCTAGCCTTGATTCTTTCGCCAGTATTTTTTATATTTTCCAAAAGTTATCTCCGTGAATTTTCAGGTCATTCCGAGAACTTTTGTTTTCTGCACAATTAATAACACCATGGCAGTTCTGCCGAAAACATCGTCAGTACGGGTTAGTTTCATTCAAATCATGCAAGTTAGAGTCCAAAACAAGGCAAAAGTGTTTGGAGAAGTAGATACGTTGGAGACGTATCACCGCTCTTTTGGATTACAAAGATTTTATTTAAGATAATTGCTCTTTGATTGAATGTATTTCTTTGTTGCAAGCCATGTTAAATTCACCCAATGCCCATGAACAAAATAAAGCTTTTACCAAACATATTGTATAAGCGATGATGAAAGCTTTAGAATAAAAAATGTAGAGATTTCAATTCCTAGAAAATTATAAGATGAATGGTAACCTACTATTAAAGTAAATATTAAAAATTATGAGTGCTTTTCTTTATGTGATTTGGGTGCTAGCATTCCACAATTCTGAAATCTCTATGTGATGTGCTAGGTTTTACCAAGTTGGAAGAATGTTCTCTTAATTTGCACTTGGCGGATTCTACTACTAAAAAACCTTTTGGGATGGACAAATGATGTTCTTATTCTTGCCAATAGGAACTATGTGCCCATATATTTTATTGTTCTTGATATTGAGTGCAATCCGTCTTGTCCCATCATACTTGGTAGACCATTTTACAAACTATAGGTGCCGTGATTGACATAAAGAAGGGAATACTAAATTTCAGTTTGCCTTGAGAAAGGGTATGGAACACTTCCCTAGAACAAGAATTAAGCCACCATATGAATCAATCATGAGGTCAACCTATGGAGCAAAAACTAAAGATGACAATACTTGAATCTATGCATTATGCCTAGCTAGGGGTGTGAAATGATGGTGCTTGTTGGGAGGCAACCCAATGAATAAAATATTTTTTCTCTATTTTTTTATGTTTTTGTGTGTTCACACAATTATGCTACTGTTATGATTGTGTTTTTTATGTTTTATTTAGTGTTTGCGCCAAGTAAAGCTTTTAGGATAGCTTTGGGTGATAGTCGATTTGATCCTGTTGAAAAACAGAAACTTTTGCGTCCAGTAGCTGAATTGTTAAAAATCACAGAAGTGACGAAAAATTCTGAGTTTTTTTACGGAAGATTGATATACAAATTTCCTCTATTGTCCTAATGTTTCAGAATTTTTGGAGTTACAGAAGTATGAGTAAAATTCAAGTCTTTACAGACTATTATGTTTTCGACAAATTCTGTTTTCGTTGCATTGTGTGCTTATTTTGATGAATCTATGGATTGTATCAGGGGTATAAGACATGGTAAAGTTAGAATACAGTAGGTATAATGCAATAATAAAATATGAATGGGTTTACAACTGTACCGAAAGCAAAGATTGGTTTTCTCATACTAACAAAGGTTTTGTTAAGTTTTGTGTGATTGAAGTTTGAAAGTGCAACTATCCTTTGGTCATTTTGGTAATTCATAACAACATATAGCTCATTGAGCTAATGCTATTCCAAGACAAACATTTCAGGAAAGCTCAATGAATGGCATGGCATGGATGATGAAAGTGGATCCCTCAAAATATTAAGGACAAAGGATTGGCTCAAGCTCAAAAGCTCAAGACTCTACATTTTACATTTTAGAGATCCAAGATCACATTGAGTCTATAGGAAAAGACAATACTATCAAGGAGGGATGAGGTGTTGCTTAATGAGCCTCTTGCTTCATGTGCTTAGTGATATGCTCCAAAAACTCTCAACTACTTTCTCACATCCACATATGACCTAAACCCAAAGTCAAAATCGGTCCTACCGATTCTTTCTATCCGGCGCCACCGAGTTCAAATGTCATAGCCACTGCCACAAACCCTAGGAAATCGGTCTCACCGATAGGGATCTCGGTCTCACCAAGATGGGATTGTAATCTCTCTGTTTCCCTTCGTAACGTTTTGGTCCAACCGAAGTGAGCGATCGGTCCCACCGAGATTGCAATGTAAACTCTCTGTTTCCCTTTGGTAACATTTCGGTCTTACCGAAAAGATCGAATCGGTCCCACCGAGTTTACCTGACCAACTCTCTGGTTAGCTAATTACCAAAATCGGTCTCACAGGCCCGGGCGACCATTATTGGATCATGTCGCTCTCCCCTCCCCCTCTCCCCTCCCCCACCTGCCCACACCCCACACCTCTCAACCATGGTGATTCTTGATCATGGAAGGCCTTCTGCATTGGGATTTCTCCCCCGGCCTTGCGGTCGCGGCTCAGGTGCGTCATCGCTTTGGATCTACCGTCCACTTCTCACCTTCTGGTTCGAACAGAGAATTTTTCTTGGTGGTGCATTTCTCGTCGGCCAGCTGTCCTCTCAATGAAGACTCGGTTGCCATTGCCCTACAATGTTGTATTGGAGGGGTGCCATCTGGTCTTAATGTGACACATCTTTCGGGAAGAAGATTTCGTTTTTCAGTGGCTTCCAATAAAGTTGGTCACTTCATCTATGGTCTCAAGGATCGTGTTTGGCCAGATTTTGTCTGTCACTTTAGTCTATTCCGACAGAGCTACATTGGTGTCTCATCCATGGATTCGTCTTGGCACCTGGATTCTCATATTCCCGAGGTGGCGGAGCGTTCTCCTGTTGCGATCAAGTCCAAGTACAAATTAACAATGCAACATCCCAATGACTTGAGTGCATCACATCAGGTTTTATCAAAGTTTGGTCTTTGTCCTTCAAATGATATGGGGACTGATCTTGAAAAGTCGCTAGAAAGCTCATCGCTGGCGTCTCTTTTGCCATCTCCGGCAGTGCCGGGCCCGACAGTCAACCCCCCTACATTTGCGGGCCTTAACCCACCTTTCGTGAACTCTGGCATCATCTTTGGTAGTTTCCAACCGACCATTATTACAGGAGTTAATGCCATTAACTACAAATTTGAAGGTTGTCGGTTTAAGGAGAAGGCTTGGACCAACATTCCGAATTTTATGCTGCTGCATATTCTTGATCAACGTCATTTTGGGTATTCTGATTCACGTATTGCAGCTATCTGGTCTCTGGATTCGATCCCTCCATCGGATTATATTTATGGGCAGCTGAATTTGTGCTCCAATTGTAACTTGATGGGCCACCTTGCTTCGGTTTGTCCCGATATTAATTGCTCCGTATGTCTCTCTGACATTTGTAGCTGCCCCCCGCCTATTACTCAGGCCAATATTGGTAAGCTCACTAAGGGAATCGGCCCTGGGCCGCGTTCGAACCCACGAGTATGTACCTCATGTGGCTCAGCCAACCATCTTTTTTTCCTGTGCCCGGCCTATCTCAAGTGTGACTCTTGCTTATTTTTGGGCCACACGAGGCACAATTGCCTGGACCCTAAAGCTAAACATTATGTTTGGAGGCCCAAGAATGCGCAGGATTTGGTTCCGCCTTTATCTGGACTAACAAATAATTTGGATCATTCTTTGAAAGGCAAGAATCCTATTGATTCTATTTTTAAAGCGGACTCATTACACTGCCTACCATCTACTAGTCACCCTGCCATGCCCATCTTGGGAAACGAGAGGCTAATTGATTTTGGTCCAGTCAAATCCGGGTCTGCACGGATTCTCTCCTCTCGCTCGCAATTACCGCAGGCACATATTTTGTGCCCCACCGTTCGACCCAAGCCATCATCGACCGTCCATGGCAATCTGTGTGGTTCGATGGGACACGTGGCTCCATCCTGTGGACAGCGGCAGCGTACAGCAAGGCATCTTGGTTGCCCAAACCACCCATACCCCCTGCCGATACGCATTCCGCCTCGCCTGTTGTGCCTCCTCCTGTGCACGCTCTGCTCTGGTCTCCGCCACCAACAATGGCGAACTTCCCTGTCAATGTCGTCCCCTACCTCCCGCAGGGCATGACAGTGGAGCTCGGCCCGCCCGATCAGAAGGTGCGCGCTGATATGGTGGTTAGCGATGTACCTCCTCTGCGGCATGACTTCTTGGCCATTGCTGAGGCCAACAGGTTCATCCCGCAGCAGCAGAAGGCTGCCCTCCGAGATACAATCCAAGGTTTGCTCCATGAATCCCATTTCTTCCCCACTGAAGTCGAAGATCACCCCCTAGGGATTGGTATTTTTGGATTTGAGGATTCCCTAGTGCGTGACTCTGTTGTGGGGACTACTTTTGAACTAGATGAGCTGCAAGCTGATGAAGACATTGTTATATCCTTTGTACCTCATGATGCTGCACTGAATATGAGGCTCACCTCTTTCGGCCCAAAGATTTGGATTCTATATGTAGGCTTTCCTTACGATTATCAAACGCAGCACTACATACATAAATCAGTGGACAGCTTTGGCACTCTACTTGAATGGCACAACCCTAGGGGTGATAGGCGACTGGTTCTGTTAAAGGCAAGGGTTATTCATCTCCGCTTAGTCCCTAAGAGTATCATCATGAGGCAGATTGGTGGTGCCCGTCATTGCTGGACTGTTGCTGTGACTATGTTGCGTAGTTCTGACTAGAATGCACACTTGCCTGAAGTCCCACCACCTGGCGAGGATCCTCCTCCTGAGGATGGTGTCCCTCATCCACTCTTTGGTGAGGGCATGACTGCGGAGCAGATCTATCAAGCACAACTGCACAACTGGATGGCCCAGAATGTGGCTGCGGATCATTCTCTGCACCAGGCTAATCAGGCTAATGATGATGTGGTTGTTGATCAACAGGGCCAGTTTCAGGCTAATTGGGGAGCCTGGCCAGCACCTCCTCCTCCAGCTGTGTACAACTTTCAAGCTTGGTTAGCTGCTGAAGGGTTGCATGTTACTGATGGAATTATCCCTGAAAACAATCTTCTAGACAGTCCTGCAAGGGCTTGGAATGACTCCATTTCCTGGAGCAGCAGTTCTGATTCTTTTGTTAATTCTGATGGCCTGGTTCTTGTACCTGTCAACATCCTCAACAACCTTTGGCGACAGAATTTCGATAGCTTTGCTAACTCTTCCATGGTTCCTTTACTGCCACCGAGAGACAGTCTTAGTATTGATCTATCGTTGAACAACTCTGGTATGCATCTGTCTTTGTCTGACAATGGAAATATGGTGGCCACACTGCTATTTCACTGCTCCAGGCCAGCGAGGCAAATCAATGACTATCTACTGCAGGCTATCAGGCCGATTATGGCTACGTTTGGCCCTTGGAGCTCTGGGTTGGGATTCAGGGATTCTTTGAAGGTTCATGTGGAGGTCCATCGCAGCAATGACTCATTTGTTATTTCGGCTGGGCATCAGATCACCAAGAGCAATGACGAATGCCTCTTTGTGGTTCATTCCTGGACTGTTCCCTCTGACGACTCAGATATGCTTCAGACAAACTGTTCTCTCTCTTTGCCTCCTTCCGAGGAACCCCAGAGTGTGATCGGTGCCTCCTCGCACCGTGGTAAAGTGCAGGCACCAGAATGTGAAGTCTCTCTCCGTCGCAGTGCAAGATCAAATAAATATGATGGATTTCGGGTGCATGCTCTGGCTGATACTAAGAAGAAGGTGTCCAAAGTGAAGGCGCGTCACACCCCTGCTGCGCCTTCCTCGGTGATCATCACGGAGCTGGATAATACTGACACTCCAGATATTCCACCTCCAACTCCTATTCAGGTTATCCAACAGGTGGGCGTCCTCCAATGCGCAGTCCCGGCGGAGGAACTCACTGAAGCTGCCCTCTTGGAGTCCACCGACGCGGGTCCTTCATATTCAACCTAATCTTCGGGTTTATTTGCTTAAATGGGTCTTTTGGTGAATTGGAATGTGCTCTGTTGGAACATTCGTGGGTTAAATTCCGGTGATAAACAATTAGCTCTTTCTAATGCTATCACTGCTAGTGGTTGTTCGGTTTTATGCTTGCAAGAAACTAAGAAGCCTATGATCGATCATGCATTTACCAAATCTTGTTGTCCCCGTCGTTTTGACCAATTTGCCTATGTTCCTTCGAATGGGGCCTCGGGTGGCATTGCTACTATTTGGAACAGTTCGGTTTTTACTGGCACGGTCATAGCTTCTGAAGATTTTGCTCTTGTGATTAAGTTTCAGTCCACACAATCATCTCAATCTTGGACGTTAGTGAACATTTATGGCCCATGCCAAGGTGAAGCTTGAACTAATTACACTAATTGGCTTTTCTCTTTAAACATCCCGGCTAAAGAAGATTGGCTTCTCCTCGGGGACTTTAATTATATCCGTAGCCCCGATAATCGTAATAAGCCCGGCGGGAGCATTAATGACATGATCACGTTCAACGACTTCATACGTACGCAATGTCTTGTTGAACTGCCAATTAAAGGCCGCTCTTTTACTTGGAGTAATATGCAGCAGGATCCGCTTTTGGAACAACTAGACTGGTTTTTCACCTCTTGCAACTGGACGGGTTCTTACCCTAACACCATTGTTAAACCGTTGGGCAAGCGAGTGTCTGATCACATCTCGTGTGTTGTCACAATTGGAACCTCGATCCCAAGGAGTAAACTTTTTCGCTTCGAACCCTTTTGGATACAACACCCGGGCTTCATGGATATTGTGCAGTCAGCTTGGGATAAGCCGGTACGTTCTATCAATAGTGCAACTATTCTTTGCAGGAAATTCAAGCACTTACGGTACTGTCTAAAAAAATGGAGTAAGAATATCTCCCGACTCTCTATTGCAATTGATAACTCCAACAAAACTCTTGCACATCTGGACACGATTGAAAACAGAAGGCAATTGACCATTCCGGAGGCCAACTTTAGGAAAATTCTAAAAGCCCACATTCTGCGATTACTTTCTTACCAAAGAGAATATTGGAGGTAATGATGCACAATTCGATGGGTCCGTTTTGGTGATGAGAATTCCAAATTCTTCCAAGCAATGGCTTCAGAATGATATAGAAGAAACAATATTGCCTCTCTAACCTTACCTGATGGAATGGTAGTTGAGGATCATGCAAGCAAGGAATCAGTTATTTATCAATCCTTCAAAGAAAGACATGGGACCTCCTCTAAACATGACATGAAATTCAATCTCCCCTCCATCATCATGCTAATTGAGGGTCTGGACGACCTAACTGTGCCTTTTACTCGCCAAGAGATTGATCTAGTCATCAAAGAAATGCCGGCGGATAGGGCACCGGGCCCAGATGGGTTCAACGGAGCATTCCTCAAATCTTGTTGGAATATAATTAAGGAGGACTTTTATGCTCTCTGTGATCAATTCTTCGAGGGTGGCCTTAACTTGGAGAGCACTAACGATGGATTAATCACACTCATTCCCAAAGTTGCTGCACCTCAAGGAGTTAATGACTTCCGACCGATTACTCTATTAAATTGCTGTCTTAAGGTCATTACAAAACTCCTCGCCAATCGGCTTCAAAAAATCATTCTGAAAATTATCCACCGCAACCAGTATGGGTTTTTGAAGAAGAGGTCCATCCAGGATTACCTTGCATGGGCGTTTGAGTATATCTACCAATGCCAAGCTTCTAAAAATCCAATAGTTATCCTCTTTGCAAAAGCGTTCGACACCATTGATCATGAGGCTATGTTGGATATTATGAAGCACATGGGTTTCAATGACAAATGGTTGGGGTGGATCAAAACCATTTTTTCATCGGCCAAATCTTCTGTCAGGGTGATCCGTTGTCCCCCCTAATCTTTGTCTTGGCGGCAGATTTATTGCAAGCTGCGATCAATGACTCCTTTCGAAGGAATGAACTACACTTGCCCTTCAACCGTCCCAACCAATCTGACTACCCAGTGATCCAATACGCGGACGATACTATCCTTTTGTTACCGGCGTGTCAAGACCAAGCGACACTTGTCAAAAACATACTCACCGATTATGCCACGTCTGTTGGATTAAAGATCAACTTCCACAAGTCAACCCTAGTGCCAGTGAATTGCGATGCTGCAATTGCCCAACATATTGCACAAATTTTTAGCTGCGTCGTGGGGAAGCTACCTTTTACCTATCTTGGATTGCCAATGGGCACGACAAAACCCTCTGTTCAGGATCTCATGCCTTTGGTTTGTGGCGTTCAACAAAGGCTCTCTGCAACTCTATCAATGATCTCCTATGGAGGGAAACTATCACTTCTAAACTCGGTCATCATTTCGCTCATCATCTTTGCACTCTGCACCCTTAAACTGCCACAAAAGATCATTGATTTACTTGATAAAATTAGAAGGCAATGCCTTTGGACTAAGAAGACAGATGATGGGGACAAGTGCAACTCTTTAGCCTCATGGCAGATGGCCTTGGGGTGCTTGACTTACAAACTCAAAGTGATGCTTTGCTCATGAAATACATCCACAAGTTCTACAACTGTTGGGATCTACTGTGGGTAGATTTAATCTGGTCAATATACTACACAGACAAAATCCCACACGCATCAGACCCCTGTGGCTCTTTCTGGTGGAAAGATTTGCTCAAACTTACTCCTATCTATCGAGGCATCTCGGATGTGATCGTTCGGAGAGGAGATACTGTGCTTATGTGGAAAGACCTATGGCTGGATGAGGTCCTGACCGAATCACATCCGCGTGCATTCTCTTATACTAAAAATGAAGATATTTCGGTACGGGATTTCCTTGGCAGCACCAGCCTCAACGAAACCTTCCACCTTCCCCTATCCATGCAAGCTTACAATGAGCTGCGAGATATCTAAGAGATCACATCACATGTTGGCAATGATGCAGAAGAGGGTGTAGACGCTTGGGTCTATGAGTGGGGATCTGAGATTTATACAGCAAAAAGGTACTACAAGTTCTACTTTCGAGAGGTCACTGCACATGTTAGCTATAAATGGCTATGGAAATCTTCGGCCACAATGAAAATAAAGGTTTTTGGTTGGCTCCTGCTATCTGATCGCCTAAATACCAGAACATGCTTAAGAGACGCCATTATAACATTGGAGACAACCACGGTTGTATCTTGTGTGGCAGTACAGAGGAAGAAACAGTTGAGCACATGATCTTTATGTGTCATTTCAGCTTGACTTGTTGGGATACTTTGAACATCCACTAGACAACTAATGGAGATCGTCTCCACTGGATCATAGATGCAAAGACAGCATGGGACAACCCAATGTTCATGGAGATTTTCCTATATGCCTCCTGGAGTCTATGGAAAGAAAGAAACAACAAACATTTCCAAAGGATAAACCCCACTGTAGGCTCATGGGCAAGAAGATTCATACAGGATTTCTCCCTACTCAAACATAGAGCCAAAGAGAAGCACAAGAATTTATTTCCTCTTTCGCCCAATCGTTTGTCATACCATAACCTTGTATTTTACTTGATCTAACACTTCTAGCTTAGTTTGTCAATGGCTATGGATGTAAGGTTATGACCTTGTAAGCACCTTTTTGATACTTTAATCTAATATATACAGTAGGAGCCTCTCCTACTGTTTCAGGTGTCAAAAAAATCGGTCTCACCGAGTTTGTGTAATCGGTCTCACGGAGATTACGTTATGCCCTAACCCTAATCATATCGGTCCTACTGAGTTGCATGTCGGTCCCACCGAAAATACTAACGGTCACTAGATTTGTTAAATCGGTCCGACCGAGTTTCTCGATTCGGTCCCACCGAGTTTGGTAAATTGTGTGTAATGGTTAGATTTTGTGTGGAGGCTATATATACCCCTCCACCTCCTCTTCATTCGTAGAGAGAGCCATCAGAACAAACCTACACTTCCCACTTACCAGTTCTGAGAGAACTACCTACTCATGTGTTGAGGCCAAGATATTCCATTCCTACCATATGAATCTTGATATCTAGCCTTCCCCAAGTTGCTTTCCACTCAAATCTTCTTTCCACCAGATCCAAATCCTATGAGAGAGAGTTGAGTGTTGGGGAGACTATCATTTGAACCACAAGAGCAAGGAGTTCATCATCAATGCACCATTTCTTACTTCTTGGAGAGTGGTGTCTCCTAGATTGGCTAGGTGTCACTTGGGAGCCTCTCACAAGATTGTGGAGTTGAACCAAGGAGTTTGTAAGGGCAAGGAGATCGCCTACTTCGTGAAGATCTACCGCTAGTGAGGCAAGTCCTTCGTGGGCGACGGCCATGGTGGGATAGACAAGGTTGCTTCTTCGTGGACCCTTCATGGGTGGAGCCCTCCATGGACTCGCGCAACCGTTACCCTTCGTGGGTTGAAGTCTCCATCAACGTGGATGTACGATAGCACCACCTATCGGAACCACAACAAAAACATCCGTGTCTGTAATAGCGTTTGAATCCTCCAAACCCTTCCTTTTACATTCTTGGAAGTTGCATGCTTTAATTTCTGCTGCTCATATACTCTTTGCATGCTTGCTTGAATTGTGTGAAGATTGCTTGACTTGTCCAAATATAGCTAAAATCTGTCAAAGTGTAAAATTGGGAAAAGGTTAAGTTTTTAATTGGTCAAGTAGTCTAATCACCCGCCTCTAGACATACTTCAAGGTCCTACAAGTGGTATCAGAGCTTTGGTCTCCATTTACTTTGATTTCCATAGCTTTTGGTGGTCATAGCCTTGGTTTCACAACCGAGGAGAGTATGGCGTCTAGCAAGGGAAATTATCGCCGTAGAGGTCCTTACTTTGATGGCACTAATTTTGCTAGTTGGAAGCATAACATGAAAATGCATATTCTCGGACATAACCCCGCCGTTTGGGCTATTGTGTGTATTGGCTTGCAAGGTGAATTCTTTGATGGGAGAGAGCTGAACCGTGAAGCTAGTGCGGATGAATTGAAGATGCTGCAATATAACGCTCAAGCTTGTGATATCCTCTTCAATGGCTTTTGCCCCGAGGAATTCAACAAAATCAGCCGTCTTGAGAATGCAAAGGAAATTTGGGATACTTTGATTGATATGCACGAAGGTACCGACTCCGTCAAGGAATCCAAGTTGGATGTGCTCCAAAGTCAGCTTGACAAATTCAAAATGAATGATGGTGAAGGTGTCGCTGAAATGTACTCTAGGCTTGCTCTTATCACAAATGAGATTGCCGGCTTAGGAAGTGAAGAGATGACCGACAGATTCATCATCAAGAAGATCATAAGAGCGTTGGATGGAAAGTATGATACCTTGTGCACATTGATCCAAATGATGCCAAATTACAAAGATCTCAAGCCAACGGAAGTCATTGGAAGAATTGTTGCTCATGAGATGTCACTCAAGGATAAGGAGGAACTTCACAACAAGTCAAGTGGTGCTTACAAAGCCTCATGTGAAGCCCCCACATCATCAAGTGATAAACAAACCTTCAATGAAGAATTGAGCTTAATGGTGAAGAACTTCAACAAATTCTACAAGAGTAGAAGCAAAGAAAGAAGCTCTAAGTCAAGGTCCTACAATGACAAAAGATCTTCTAGTCGAGAGCGCAATTGCTACAATTGTGGGAGACCCGAACACTATTCCAATGAGTGTACGACACCCTACAAAGGAGAGAAGATTCTCCAAAAAGAAGAAGTAGAAGAGAAGAATCACCTCCAAGAGAGAGAAGGAGTAGAGATGATCGTTATGAACGAAGACCCTCACCGAGAAGCAAGGATTCAGAAAGGAAGCACAAGTCATCAAAGAGCTACTCAAAGCGAAGACATCAAGCTCATGTTGGTGAATGGGTATCCGGCTCTAACTCCGACAATCACTCCGAGAGAAGCTATCACTCCGACTCCGAATATACTCAAGATGAAGGTGTTGCCGGTCAAGCACTTGTGTCAACCAACTCCTACGACATATTTGATTCACCAAATGAAGGAATTGGAAGATGCTTCATGGCCAAAGGTCCTAAGGTAACACACCCCGAGTATGTTGATTTTAATAGTGATGAAGATGACTTGCTAGATGATGATGATTTACTTATTGACAACTCTAGTAATGAATACTATGATGAAACGTCAATTAATCATGCTAATCAAGATAAAACGAATGACAATGATAAGGTGAAGATTGAGCTTCTAACTAAAGAACTAAACAATCTTAAGTTAGCTTATGAAACTATCTTAGAAGATTATCGAGAACTTTTAAGAGCTCATGAGAAGTTACGCTTTGAAAAGCTCAATCTTGAGCAAGAGCATGAGTTCTTAAAGGCAATCAATGATGATCTCCGTCAGAAAAGTTCTTCTTACATTGCCAAGCGTTTACTCTTATCTACTTACATGCCTCAAGTCAAGTCTAGTAACAAGTACAAGAAAGATTCTTCTAGTAGTAACAATAATAATGCCAAATCCAATATTGTTGCTTCTAGTAGTTCTCTTGATTCCACTAATGATTCTCTTAGCCAAGTTACACTTGAGAGCAAGAAAATAGCTTATTGAAGGGAATTATAGAGAAATGTGTATAGAAGAGCCTTGCCGGGAGTAATTAATTCGAGGAAATTGTACGCAAGCAAGGAAGGCACCGGAAGAATCAAGGTGTTGGTTTTGAACGAAAGTTCAATGCCAATGGAGTTGAGTGGGAAGAAGATCAATACCCCAAGACGAAGTTTGTTCCTCAACAAGAGAAGTATGATCCTACTTCCTTCAAGGGAACACAAGCACAAGATGATCTTCCACCACAAGACCACAAGAACAAAGGCAAGGACAAGCTTCAAGAGGAGATTGATGCATTTGAAGAAGCACCTAAGGCCTTGGTCAAGTGGGTTCCCAAGACTACGTCAAGTTCTACTTCATCAAGTACAACTACAACTCCAAGGATTCTCATCAAGATGATGTGGATCCCGAAGAAGAAGAACTAGAGTGTTCTTGAGAGTGACTATGCCAACATTCTTCACTCATATCATTATGGCAAGGACAAGTGCAGTCAACTTCCATATCTTGCACTAGTTCAAAGAGTCACAAACCCTCATGTTGGTAAGGCAAGGGACAAGGTAACCTAATGTTTTCATGGACATCATCTTGTGTGTGCATCACTCTATGTCTATGGATATTCTTGTTTGTTCCTTGTGGGACTAACCCATGTAGGTATTGAAAGTGCAACTCACTGCAAAGGATTGCTCCAAATGATCTACATCAACATTGATCATCCACATCTTCAACACCTACATGAAGTCATCATCGACAAAACCCAAGGTTAGTTCATCCCTCTAAGGGGGGATCTCACATCTAGGGGGAGCTTAACTCTAAGAATTGAGTCAAAGCAAATCTAATGATGTGAACACATCAATGCATTATGTAAAAGTGGTAACCCCACTTGAGCTTAAATGATGAGTATGACCTATGATCAAATGTTCTCATTTGACTCCTAAGTCAATATACTCATATATAGATGACCTAGTCATCGCCAATTGTTTGATAGATGCTAGAATTGGTTGTGCATGTTTTGCCACATATTTCATTTGCCATTTTATTGTGTGAGCATGTTGGTTGCATATTTTACTCATTCGAGGACATCCACTTATTGTTTTGATTGATTGGTTTCTTTTTCTTTGGCCAAGTGGATGGACAAGAATGCCTAAGAACCTTCTCTAGCTATCTATGCTTTTCTCGTCTCAAACTCTATTCATGCTACATCACGAAATTTGATCAAGTCAGATTCAAACCACTCTGTGTGACGAGCACTCAGAGTCCCTGATTCGTCATAGACATAAACTTCCAAAACTTCTTTGTGCTTTTCGATCTAACCGCTTCTTCTATTTCGGTCATACCGAGATCACTAAGTCGATCTAGGTTTTCAATCTCGGTGCAACCGATTTGAACTTTTCGGTCACACCGAGTTGCTGTAACTCTCAACAGTTATGCATCTCGGTGCCACCGAGTCGTTCCACTCGGTCACACTGACAAGTTGGGCTATATATTCACACGGGCAAAAATTTGGAAAACTTTCTCCAAACCTCTTCACCCGCGCATAGCTCGCTCTGCCTTCTAGGTCTCCGGATCATCGACTTCGTCGCCAGCCGCCTCCTGTCGCTGGTCTCCGCCGCCGTCAACGGATTTCATCTCCGCCGTTGCCGCCGTAGCGAGTTCATCGCCGAACTAGGGTATGAACTCGATCACAGTGCTATCCTCGTCTGATTCTCAGCACATTGTGTTCCTTATGATTCTTGCCACGATTGAAACACCTCTATCCAGTCAAAACAATCCTTAGAATAGATGCGATTTGAAAATTTAGGGTTAGGTTTCCGCCAAAACCATCTCGGACCCACCAAGTTGAAAAACTCGGTCCCACCGATTCGGCTAACGCCATTGAATTAGTAACTCTCGGTCTGACCGAGAATTGGTAATTGGTGCGACTGATTTTAGGACTTTGTGAAACCCTAGCAGTCTCGGTGCCACCGAACTGTGACTCAGTCTGACCGAGTTCACTAGTTTAGGTTCCAAAACTGCTTCGGTATCACCGAGTTTGAAAATCGGTTGATCCAAAATGCTTTCTGTGGAAAACTAAAACTAAGTTTTTGAATCATTCTTTTGCAAAAATCTCTGTATTTTGTGATGCTCATCCACTCTATCTCATCTATAACTATTCACAGGGTCAGCAGTCAGTGTTTGCAGCATGTCAGACCAAAGTGATAGTCAGAATAGGGAAGAAGAGCACAATCACATGAGTGAGGGCACTAGTCCCTTTAGCACTTCAGATGATGGCAGCAGGAGCACCCCAAGCAATCTGCCTAAAGCTGCCACCAGGACAAGGAAGAAAAGAACCTCAGACTCTTAGGATGAGGATTATGTGGCAGAAGAGGATGAGGCCACTTCTAAAATGAAAGTGCTCAAAAAGGAGTATGTCACAGCTGCAACAATCAGGCCTGGCATGAAGATCAAAGTACCTGCAAAGAGAACTCCCATGTCTAAAGCCAGAGCCTCTACTCAAGTACCTTTGGAATCTCAACCCAAAGAGGCTGTTGTAGAAGGGAAGAAGAAGGAAAGAAAGAGAGGGATATGGTGCAAGAAAGTTGATCCAATGGCAGAATTTGAGAAGCATTCTTCTGATGAAGAAGAGGAAGGAGAGGTTGCTGCACCAGCACCCAAGGCACAAAAGCTGATGGGTGATGCTATAAGGTCAGGGGCTGTAACATCAAAGCCCAAAGAAGCACCGAAAGCTGCCTCCAAGTCCAAGAATGCACCAAAGAGGAATATCAGGAGTATACCAGCTGCTGAGAAGAACAAGGCCCCAGTGCCTGAAGTTGCTGCTGAGGAAGATGATGAAGGACAAGTCCTGAGAAAGCTGAAACCCAAGATTTCAGACCACAATGATGCTCATCCTGTGGCTGAGAACATGAAGTCGAGAAAGGATGCAGGACTCAGACAGTGGAGGTTGTCTAATCCCTATGCTATTAGGAGAAGGACTGTTGTTGAGTACAGGTTCCACACTAAGGAACATCAGGATTTCTATGAGACAGTGTTGTTGGACAAGAAGCCTATAGTGTGTGATATGAGGTGGGTCGACTGGACCTACATGAAGGAGAATGAAGAACACTATCCTGGAGTGCAAGACAGTTTCATTGCTTGTGGAGTTGCAGACTTTGTTGGCCAGAAGCTCACAAAGTGGAATGATGAGCTCATTATGCAATTCTACTCCACAGCACATTTCTATCCAGATGGCAGGATAGCTTGGATGTCTGAAGGTACAAAATACCAATCAACTATTGAGGAATGGGAAAATCTGATCAATGCACCCAAGGAGCAGGAAGATGACTTGGATGTCTATGCCAAGAAGAAGATGGATCACAATTCCATGGCTCATATGTACAAGGAGATCCCAGATGTTGCACTTGAGACACATAAATTTGGATCTGTACATTATCTTCTGTCAGGGCTGCCAACGATCAACTGGATCCTCAGGCACACTCTTTTGCCCAAGTCAGGTGACCACAACTTGATCAGAGGGCATGCAATTAACTTGGTACACTTGTTTGATGTGCCACAAAAATTCATGGTCATGAGCCTCATTGTTGAGACTATCAAGAGGACAGCAGCAGACCAAAAGAGAAGTTGTGGATATGCCCCACAAATTCAGGAGTTGATTAACTCAAAGATGGGCACAGGAACATATCTGTTGGATAAGGAACACTTTGTTCTCTATCCAGACTTTGAGGACAATCAAGTTGTGATGAATGAGAATGAACCATCATCAGTACAAGCTCAAGAGAAGAAGGAGAAAAGCAAAGAAAGAGAAGGCTGCAAAGATGCCAACTCAAGAGGAGGCATCTAAGTACTTTTTGAACAACAAGAAGGAGCAGCTTGGTTACTTGATAGCATCAACTATGAGGATTGAGAAAGGGTTGGCCACCCTAACTCAAAACCAGGATAGCCTGGAAAGAATCATGGAACAAAAATTCTATGATTTAGATGTCAAAGTAACTGAGATTCAGTCAATTGTGGAGCAGCTACAGGATGACATGCAGGAGAGGAAGGGCAAGACAACCACAGATGCATTTGCCAGAGTGCCTAGAGCTCAGGTATCAGCTTCAGTGCCAGTGACAGACACTAGAGCCACTTCATCTGCACCAGCTACAGCTCCTACATCTCCTGTGCAACCAGCTTCAGCACCCACACCTCCAGCTCCATCTACATCAACTAAAGTCTTCGTCCAAGGAGCCATCTCTACACCACCAACTGAAGACCAAGCCTGAGAGACGATCTAGTACTATGTGTTTTCTAGGAACTTTTTGGTAACTTGTTGCTAAAGGGGGAGAAAAATGTATAGATCATAGGCTTCGAGAGAGAGTGTTGCTTGTTGTTCTCTCTTGCTTTGGTGGTTAAACTTTATTTGCTTGCTTGAGATACTATGCTATTATCTGTGAGACATTGATGATCACGTGTCTGATCATAAGCTACACTTATGCTTGTTAGATGATATTATCTTACTTATCCTTATATGATCATTCACTTTGCTTGGTGATGAGTGCATGTATTCAATCTTTATTATTTTGAGCGCTCCACCAAGATGTATGTGACATGGAAGAGTAACCCATGAGCCTAATTCCTTGTGCATTTGCAGTCCAAAGCAAATCTTAAATTATGCACAAATTTAGGGGGAGCTCTTGCTTATCACATACTTCTCAAAGAGACGATGTTTTTCAATCTTATTATTATTTGTCGAAGCTTTGATCTATATGTTGTCATCAGTTACCAAAAAGGGGGAGATTGAAAGTCCAACTATCCCTAGGTGGTTTTGGTAATTCATAACAACATATAGCTCATTGAGCTAATGCTATTCCAAGACAAACATTTCAGGAAAGCTCAATGAATGGCATGGCATGGATGATGAAAGTGGATCCCTCAAAATATTAAGGACAAAGGATTGGCTCAAGCTCAAAAGCTCAAGACTCTACATTTTACATTTTAGTGATCCAAGATCACATTGAGTCTATAGGAAAAGCCAATACTATCAAGGAGGGATGAGGTGTTGCTTAATGAGCCTCTTGCTTCATGTGCTTACTGATATGCTCCAAAAACACTCAACTACTTTCTCACATCCACATATGACCTAAACCCAAAGTCAAAATCGGTCCTACCGATTCTTTCTATCTGGCGCCACCGAGTTCAAATGTCATAGCCACTGTCACAAACCCTAGGCAAATCGGTCTCACCGATAGGGATCTCGGTCTCACCGAGATGGGATTGTAATCTCTCTGTTTCCCTTCGTAACATTTCGGTCCAACCGAAGTAAGCGATCGGTCCCACCGAGATTGCAATCTAAACTCTCTGTTTCCCTTTCGTAACATTTCGGTCTCACCGAAAAGAGTGAATCGGTCCCACCGAGTTTACCTGACCAACTCTCTGGTTAGCTAATTACCAAAATCGGTCTCACCGAGTTTGTATAATCGGTCTCACCGAGATTACGTCATGCCCTAACCCTAATCATATCGGTCCTACCAAGTTGCATGTCGGTCCGACCGAAAATCCTAACAGTCACTAGATTTGCTAAATCGGTCTGACCGAGTTTCTTTATTCGGTCCCACCGAGTTTGGTAAATTGTGTGTAACGGTAAGATTTTGTGTGGAGGCTATATATACCCCTCCACCTCCTCTTCATTCGTAGAGAGAGCCATCAGAACAAACCTACACTTCCAACTTACCAGCTCTGAGAGAGAACCACCTACTCATGTGTTGAGGCCAAGATATTCCATTCCTACCATATGAATCTTGATCTCTAGCCTTCCCCAAGTTGCTTTCCACTCAAATCTTCTTTCCACCAGATCCAAATCCTATGAGAGAGAGTTGAGTGTTGGGGAGACTATCATTTGAAGCACAAGATCAAGGAGTTCATCATCAACGCACCATTTCTTACTTCTTGGAGAGTGGTGTCTCTTAGATTGGCTAGGTGTCACTTGGGAGCCTCCGACAAGATTGTGGAGTTGAACCAAGGAGTTTGTAAGGGCAAGGAGATCGCCTACTTCATGAAGATCTACCACTAGTGTGGCAAGTCCTTCGTGGGCGATGGCCATGGTGGGATAGACAAGGTTACTTCTTCGTGGACCCTTCGTGGGTGGATCCCTCCATGGACTCGCGCAACCGTTACCCTTCGTGGGTTGTAGTCTCCATCAACGTGGATGTACGATAGCACCCCTATCGGAACCACGACAAAACATCCGTGTCTCCAATAGCGTTTGAATCCTCCAAACCCTTCCCTTTACATTCTTGCAAGTTGCATGCTTTAATTTCCGCTGCTCATATACTCTTTGCATGCTTGCTTGAATTGTGTGAAGATTGCTTGACTTGTCCAAAGATAGCTAAAATCTGTCAAAGTCTAAAATTGGGAAAAGGTTAAGTTTTTAATTGGTCAAGTAGTCTAATCACCCCCCCTCTAGACATACTTCAAGGTCCTACAAAGTTTTCTAGTTTTGGGTGAGATCACGATGGACGAAGGAATAAGGAGTGAAAAGAGCCTAAGTTTGGGGATGCCCATGCCACCCCAAGGAAATATTTAAGGAGAACCAAGCAACGAAGCTTGGGGATGCCCCAGAAGGTATCCCCTCTTTCTTCTTACAACCATCAGTAATTTTACTTGGAGCTATATTTTTATTCGTCACATATCATGAGTTTTGCTTGGAGTGTCTTCTATTATATGAATCTTTGCTTGTTTTGCTTTTTAGTTTGTCGCAATCATCCTTGCTGGACACACCTATTTGAGAAAGCCATAATGATGCTATGATTTGTTAGAATTGCTCTGTGTGCATCACTTAATTTTTTTGAGCTATGGAATTGCTCTAGTGATTCACTTATATCTTTTTGAGCACGGTGGTGCTTTAGTTTAGAAGAAATGTACTCCCATGCTTCACTTAGATTAATTTGAGAGTTAGTAATTTTTTAAAGAAATTCTCTCATGCTTCACTTATATTATTTCGAGAGATGAAAATTTTGTATGCTCATGTTCTTCACTTAAATTTATTTGAGAGATTGTCTAATATATTGATCTAGTCGCAAAGTGATACATATTCAAGAGGGATATAATAAAAACTTTCATGAAGATCATTGGATAAAATAAACTTGATTCTTTGTAATAGTTTTGAGATATGATGATAGTAATATGTGAGTTTTGTTGGTGAGTAATTATGCTTGAGAAATAATATTGGTATTAAGGTTTGTGATTCCCTATGCAAGCACGAAACTCAATAGTTATGCAATGAAATTACATCCTACTTGTGGTGCATTATTCGGTGTTAGTCATGTCCAATGCTCGTTGATGTGCATTTTTGTTTTTTTGGTTGGTTGCTTCTGAATCTATTTGCTAGCCTTTCCTTGTACTAAGTGGGAATACTACTTGTGCATCCAAAATCCTTAAACCAACTTGTGCCAAATGAGTCCACCATACCTACCTGTATGCGGTATTTAAATGCCATTCCAAGTAAATTTGTATGTGCCATATCTAGTTTTTCAATATGAATTTCCTTTTTGTGTGCCCGTACCGCTCATGAAGCGGCAGGGGGTGGCCAATATTTTTCCATGCTAGATGTGTTATTCTCAAGATGAGTGTTTATTCACTTGTCATCGCACGAGAGTGTTGCGGTAGTAGGGATGCCCAAATGAAAAAGAAATTTACTTTATGTTGTCAAATAATAAATTTCTTGGAAAGTGTTGTTATGGAAGACACCCATGGATACGGATAGCCATGGATTGTGAAAGAATAGTGGAAAAAGGAATAAACTTTATTTTATGTTTGGGGACCGCCCATGTTGTATCTAGCATGGAAAGTATTGGGAATTCTCAGTCATTTCCATTGACGGGAAAAGCATGCATCTCAATTTTTTTATCTCTCAATTTAAGCTTTGAGCTCTGGCATCTCTACAAATCTCTGCTTCCCTCTGCTAAGGGCCTATCTATTTACTTTATGAAATTTTTATTTTTATTTGAGTCTCCATCTTCTCTTATAAAGCACCAACTAGGGAGCACTATCATCATACTTGTGCATTGGATGTAGCTAATATTCGAGTGTGTTTCATGAATGGATCAATGCTTGAGCATGGTGGGCTTGGGATAACTTTCTTTAGTGTTGATATTTTCAAACACATGGTTGCTTGTTGATATGCTTGATTATTGAAATCTTCAAGTCAAATATAGACTATTCCTTTGAACCATCTAAAATTCCAAATTTCCATGCTACAAAAGAAAAGAATATGTGATGAACATGTTAGGAAGCATTCCTGATGTGACCCCTCGTAATATAAATACCGAGGTCATCGATGTTGCACCTGAATTCAGTGTTGTCCAAAAATATGCTACATATACACCGGATTATGTACGGCCAAGTTACAAACGTGCATGCATGTACGCATATGTTGGAGGGCTCGGTTTGCATGGTATTGGTGCATGTCAAGAATCCATATTTGTAGGAGATGCTCAAGGGGATAAGGCAAGTGACTTTCTATTTAATTATTTGTTAGTTGCGGCTGGAGATAAATCAAGTCCGTTTGAATACAAAAAAGAGCATCCTAGAACCATGTGCTATCCGGATGGAGGAGATGGAAGTAGAATTCAAATAGAGATGTCCTTCTTCCTATTTTTACCAAAGAAAGAGAAGGTTTCTTGTCATGGCAGGAGGCTGCTACGTGAGTCATTCTCGTTAAACATGGGCTGGGGTCCACCTGCAGTAGTACTGCCTTCGTTAAAATATATGCCGAGACGTAAAAGGCATCTTAATTAGATAAGAGTCTAGTTTGATTTACGTACGTGAATTTTTATCTCTTGTGGGTCAAGTTAGAAGGAGCCTGACTACTATTATAAAGTCTGGTCGCGAGTCATGTAATAGTTAGGTTATTTTTAGATGAATTAGACACGTGTGTGTTTTTCGGTCGTCGGCCATTATCGAGTTTTGAGAAATCTTGTCAAAAGTCTCTACTGCCGTGTGAGTTCCTGCGACGCGACGCGTAGGAGATTACAAGCTGAACCTATACGGTTCATCCACGTAATTCCTTCAGATCGAGGGGCTGGCGTGTTGTTTTTGCGAGGTTTGTGAACATCTTTGTAAACCCGCATCTAGTTCTTGTTGCGATGAAGTTTTGTGCCGTGAAAGATCGGGCCAACAACGGATCGGCCCTCGCCTCGAGGTTCGTTTCTCATCAAGTGGTATCAGAGACCGTCGTTTCTCACGGCACTTCAGAGGAGATGGCCGACGCGCCGTCATCAAGGAGCTACTGGAAGCTATCTGGCGACTTTTTGTTGGAGGAGAAATGCTATGGCACTGAACTTTTCCACACCTATTGTAAAGTGGGAGAGAAAGTTTGTGCCACGACGATCGACCACGACAGTTCGATCAACACGGTTGGCATCGACATGGTGGAGAAGCCGCAGCTACCGATGACACTGCATCCATGACCATACTCAATGAGGAGGTGCTACGACAAGCTCGACATCGCGCACCAAACTACGGTACTATTTTTAGTAGGCAAATTTTCTAGTGAAGTTTTGTGTGACGTAATTTCGGTACCGATGATTTCGTGCCATATGCTACTGGGAGAGCCATGGTACAAGAAAAACAATGTTGCACACGACTATCTGGCCAAGGACATACACTGTCGAGCAGAATACAAAATATGTTCTAATGGCCATGGAGAAGATGCCGTTCAAGACTTGGAGGAAGGATCGATTGCTGAAGATGAAAGAGCAAGAAGAAGCAAAAAAGGAGGACAAAGCTACTGGATTGTTTTTGGCACATGTTATGGATGCAGCTGAAGATGTAGCTGAAGAGACTAATTTAAAACCGAGGATGTTTTCGCTTCAAGGGGGAGAGGATGATGTGACCCCTCGTAATATAAATACTGAGGTCGTCGATGTTGCACCTGAATTCAGTGTTGTCCAAAAAGACGCTACATATACACTGGATTATGTACGGCCAAGTTACAAACGTGCATGCACGTATGCATATGTTGGAGGGCTCGGTATGCATGGTATTGGTGCACGTCAAGAATCCATATTTGTAGGAGATGCTCAAGGGGATAATGCAAGTGACTTTCTATTTAATTTTTTGTTAGTTGCGGCTGGAGATAAATCAAGTCCGTTTGAATACAAACAAGAGCATCCTGGAACCATGTGCTATCTGGATGGAGGAGATGGAAGTAGAATTCAAATAGAGATGTCCTTCTTCCTATTTTTACCAAAGAAAGGGAAGGTTTCTTGTCATGGAAGGAGGCTGCTACGTGAGTCATTCTCGTTAAAGGACATGGGCTGGGTCCACCTGCAGCAGTATTGCCTTTGTTAAAATATATGCCGAGATGTAAAAGGCATCTTAATTAGATAAGAGTCTAGTTTGATTTACGTACGTGAATTTTTATCTCTTGTGGGTCAAGTTAGAAGGAGCCTGACTACTATTATAAAGTCCGGCCGCGAGTCATGTAATAGTTAGGTTATTTTGGGATGAATTAGATACATGCGTGTTTTTCGGCCGTCGGCCATTATCGAGTTTTGAGAAATCTTGTCAAAAGTCTCTACTGGCGTGTGAGTTCCTGCGTCGTGACGGGTAGGAGATTACAAGCTGAACCTATACGGTTCGTCCACGTTATTCCTTCAGATCGTGGGGTTGGCGTGTTGTTTTTGCGCGGTTTGTGAACATCTTTGTAAACCTGCATCTAGTTCTTGTTGCGATGAAGTTTTGTGCTGTGAAAGATCAGGCCAACAACGGATCGACCCTCGCCTCGAGGTTCGTTTCTCATCAAGTGGTATCAGAGACCAGCGTTTCTCACGGCACTTCGGAGGAGACGGCCGGCGCACCGTCATCAAGGAGCTACTGGAAGCTATCTGGCAACTTTTTGTTGCAGGAGAAAGGTTATGGTGCTGAACTTTTCCACACCTATTGTAAAGTGGGAGAGAAAGTTTGTGCCATGACGATCGACCACGACAGTTTGATCAACGCAGTTGGCATCGACATGGTGGAGAAGCTGCAGCTACCGATGACACTGCATCCACGACCATACTCACTGAGGAGGTGCTACGAAAAGCTCGACATCGCGCACCAAACTACGGTACTATTTTCAGTAGACAAATTTTCTTGTGAAGTTTTGTGCGATGTAATTTCGGTACCGATGATTTCGTGCCATATGCTACTGGGAGAGCCACAAGAAAAACAATGCTGCACACGACTATCTTGCCAAGATGTACACTGTCGAGCAGGATACAAAATATGTTCTAATGGCCATGGAGAAGAAGCCGTTCAAGACTTGGAGAAAGGATCGATTGCTGAAGATGAAAGAGCAAGAAGAAGCAAAAAAGGAGGACAAAGCTACTGGATTGTTTTTGGCGCACGTTATGCAGGCAGCTGAAGATGTAGCTGAAGAGACTAATTCAAAACCGAGGACGTTTTCGCTTCAAGGGGGAGAGGATGATGTGACCCCTCGTAATATAAATACCGAGGTCGTCGATGTTGCACCTGAATTCAGTGTTGTCCAAAAATACGCTACATATACACCGGATTATGTACGGCCAAGTTACAAACATGCATGGACGTACACATATGTTGGAGGGCTCCGTTTGCATGGTATTGGTGCATGTCAAGAATCCATATTTATAGGAGATGCTCAAGGGGATAAGGCAAGTGACTTTCTATTTAATTATTTGTTAGTTGCGGCTGGAGATAAATCAAGTCTGTTTGAATACAAACAAGAGCATCCTGGAACCATGTGCTATCCGGATGGAGGAGATGGAAGTAGAATTCAAATAGAGATGTCCTTCATCCTATTTTTACCAAAGAAAGAGAAGGTTTCTTGTCATGGCAGGAGGCTGCTACGTGAGTCATTCTCGTTAAAGACATGGGCTGGGGTTCACCTGCAGCAGTACTGCCTTCGTTAAAATATATGCCGAGATGTAAAAGGCATCTTAATTAGATAAGAGTCTAGTTTGCTTTATGTACGTGAATTTTTATCTCTTGTGGGTCAAGTTAGAAGGAGCCTGACTACTATTATAAAGTCTGGTCGCGAGTCATGTAATAGTTAGGTTATTTTGAGATGAATTAGACATGTGTGTGTTTTTCGGCCGTTGGCCATTATCGAGTTTTGAGAAATCTTGTCAAAAGTCTCTACTGGCGTGTGAGTTCCTGCGACGCGACGCGTAGGAGATTACAAGCTGAACCTATATGGTTCGTCCACCTTATTCCTTCAGGTCGAGGGGTTGGCGTGTTGTTTTTGCGAGGTTTGTGAACATCTTTGTAAACCCACATGTAGTTCTTGTTGCGATGAAGTTTTGTGTCGTGAAAGATCGAGCCAACAACGGATCGAACCTCGCCTCGAGGTTCGTTTCTCATCAATTCCATATCAAAAATTCTGTTTTTATCATTTACCTACTCGAGGACGAGCATGAATTAAGCTTGGGGATGTTGATACGTCTCCAATGTATCTATAATTTTTTATTGTTCCAGGCTGTTATATTATCATTCTTGAATGTTTTATATTCATTTTATAGCAACTTCATATCATTTTTTGGGACTAATCTATTGACATAGTGCCCAGTGCCAGTCGCTATTTTTTGCTTGTTTTTTACTTTGTAGAATATCCATATCAAACAGAGTCCAAACGCAGTTAAACTTTTTGGAGATTTTATTCTGCCCAGAAGACAACTTGGGACCCAAGGAAGTGCTAGAGCGGAGGCCCATGGGGCCCACTACCCACCTAGGCGCGACAGAGGCGCCTAGCGTGCCCTGATGGGCAGTGGAGCCTAGTGAGGTCCTTTCCACCGCCTCTTAGCTTTGAAATACCCAAATATTCTAGAAACCCTAGGGGACTAGACGAAACACAATTCTAGCCGCCGCAAGTTCTAGAACCACGAGATCCAATCTAGAGCCCTATTCCGGCACCTTGCCAGAGGGGAACACGACCACAGAGGAGTTCATCATCCTCATTGGTGCTCCTTCGATGATGCATGAGTAGTTTACCACAGACCTACGGGTCTGTAGGCAGTAGCTAGATGTCTTCTCTCTTTTTGATTCTCAATAGAATGTTCTCCTCGATGATCTTGGAGATCTATTTGATGTAGTAACTTTTTGTTGTGTGTTTGTTGGGATCCGATGAATTGCGACTTTATGATCAGTTATATCTATCAATATTATTTGAGTCTTCTTTGATCTCTTATACGCATGATTGCTATAGCCTCGGATGTCTTCTTCGAAACTTTGGTTTGGTTTGGCCAACTAGATTTATTTTTCTTGCAATGGGAAGAGGTGCTTTATGATGGATTCGATCTTGTGGTGTCCTCACCCAGTGGCAGAAGGGGTAGCGAGGCACAGATGTATCGTTGCTATTAAGGATAAAAAGATGGGGTATATTACTACATGAATAGATCTTGTCTACATCATGTCATCGTTCTTATTGCATTACTCCGTTTTCTATGAACGTAATCCACTAGAAGCATGCTGGATAGCGGTCGATGTGTGGAGTAATAGTAGTAGATGCAGGCAGGAGTTGGTCTACTAATCTTGGACGTGATGCCTATATACATGATCAGTGCCTTGGATATCGTCATAATTATTTGATCTTCCATCAATTGCCCAATAGTAATTTGTTTACCCATCGTATCCTATTTTCTCGAGTGAAGCCACTAGTGAAATCTACGGCACCCGGGTCTATTTTCTATCATATTGTTTTCAGATCTGTTATTTCAAAAATCCAAAAATACCTTGCTGCACTTTTTCTTTATTTATTTTATTTTGTGTTTTTGCTAGATCTATTTATCCAATCTATACAATTTTATCTATCTTAATACTAAGGTGGGATTTAGAACCCCTCTTACGCGTTGGGTTGCAAGTATTTGTTCATTGTGCACAGGTACCGTTTACATAGTGTTGCTTGGTTCTCCTACTGGATTGATAACCTTGGTTTCATAACCGAGGGAAATACTTATCGTTGCTGTGCTGCATCATCCTCTCCTCTTCGGGGAAATACCAACACAGATACAAGCAATCAATGGGCTATACGAGGGATCATTCATCTATGGTTCGAGGGACTCCAAGTATGATCTTGTAACACCCCGATAGTCATGCTACGATAAACTCATGCTAATGGTATCATGTCATCACAATTGTCTTGCTAATTGCCACTTAGTTTCAAACACAATTCAAATTCAAATGCAAGTCAAAAAATTCTTTATTCAAACATGAAACAAAAAATGTTTATAATATTGCAAATAATCACTAAGTATTTTTCATCCATGAACCATATTCTTTTGAAATATTTAAATACTCTCCACCAATTTAATTCAGAGCCAACAACCCTAAAGGGCGCCATTTCAATTTAAATAAATAGTTAAACATTTCAACATAAATTGTAACTCTGTGCGCTAGCTCAAATCATTGCCTAATAATTATGGGCCAAAATTATAATCAAATAAATCCATTTAGTACGAGATTAAAATGCAAAGCAGATGAAAATTAAGAAACAGAGAAAATAGAAAAGAAAAATGGAAAGCGGACACTGTTGGACTGGGCCATGAGTGCACAGTGGCGGCCCAACCCAACTTCCCCTGCCTTCTCCTTCTCTCTGTTCATGCATGGCGCCGTGGCCGTTGCCCGCTTGTCCATGGCCAGATCTGCCACACATCGGCCATTCATTGCTGCCCTGCGATGATAATGATCTCCCTCGACACCCTGGACAAACCCTAGCTCGCCCACTTTTTCCCCCTCTCCCTCTAGATCCACATCTACGAGCTCACCCGAGCAGGCCCGTTGCCATGGCTCCGTCGTAGGTGTGGCCACCGACCTTCCTTGGCTGCTCCATCATCTTCCCCTGCTTCGACTATACCATCGACCTCAAGCCACGCGCCTCCACGGCCTTCGGATCGAGCTCTTCTACCACTTCGGTTGGCGACGCCACTCCGACGAACTACACTGCCCCTGGTGTTCCTAAGCCCTCGCCATGCCACTGTGAGCTCCTCTAGTGAGCACTGCCCTGTTCCCCCTTGTTTCCCCTTCCCATGTCACCTCTAGCCACTGCAGCTGTTGAAGCTAAAACTCACCAACATCGTGCACCCTTCCATCGTGACCATTACCAGCCAAGCGCGCTTTCGAGCATGAAAACATGCTCCTGGCACTTCCAGGAGGCCAATTAGACCATCCGCTAACCTTTTCGTGCCTCCTAGCCTTGAATCCGCCATGCTCGAACTCTAGTGGCCGCGGCCACCGCGACCGCGCCCATCCCCGGCCCGCGTCCCTCACGCCCTGCCTCACTCGCTGGGCGTCCCTGGCCGTGCCCACGCAGCCGTGCCTGCTACCGCAGCCGCCTGCGCTCCTGCTTCTATGCTGCCGTTGCTACTACTGCACCGCTGTTGCCTGCCGGCTGCTTGTGCCGCTGCTCCTCTAATGCTGCTGTTTTGCCGCCGCCGCCGCTTACTACTGCTACCGCGCATTCGCTCTCACCCCCGCTCCGTCCGTGCACTGCGGGCCTCCCTACCACGCCGCGACCACCTGCCTACCGGCGCCTGTAGCGCTTCCTTCTACTTGCACTGCTGCTCTCATGCTCTCCTGCTACTACCACTGCTCCTGCTTCCTGTTGTTGTTGCTAGTGTTGCTCTACTACTAGCGTTGCTACTACTGCGCCTGGTGCCGCTGCCTAAGACCGCCGCCGCGTCCTGCGCCCGCCTGCCAGAGCTCCCCGCCATTTCTCGCCACTGCTCCTGGCCGTAGCTGATAGAGCCCTCTGCTCCCGTGCGTGCCCATCCACTGGAGGGGCATGGCTGGGCCACTGCCTAGTGGGGCCAGCCTAGTTTAGTTGGGGGCTAAACCCCCTGTTAGTGGTAACCCCCACACTAATTAGTCACTGACAACATGCCCCACTAGTACTAATTAACCTTTATTTAGAAATATAATCTATTAATAAAACAGTCAATGACAGGTGGGTCGCATTGCACTATTCCAGTGTGTAAGATCTAATTAGTACCCTCTCGATGACATGTGGGTCCCTTGACCACTGTTGACCAGTCAGCATTGACTTGTCAACTACTGTTGACCAATCAGCATTGACTGGTTAACTGCTGTTGCCACCGCTGACTAGACCCCCTGGCCCACTATCAACATCATAGGCACCCTTCTGGGTACACTTTTGTGTACCCATAGAAAATACTGATTAATACATTTCTGAATTAAATTAAATCCAGCAAAATTTAGAAATTCGATTAAACTTTGGAAAAACATATAAAATAAAATGTAACTCAGATGGAAATATGACGAATCTGACTATGCCATCCACATACCTGTCACACCCCTCTAACATAATGAACATGACAATTTTGCCCCAGGAACATCTGATCAAAAAATACGTGGAGCTGGGAAAATATTACCAAATATTTTTCCTCTTCTTTTAAAATGCTTAGTGATGCATTAGGGCAAATCATCATCACATATTGACATGGCATGCATTATGTTGCATTTGTATTCCCGTTATTTATCTGTTTCTCCCCTCTCTTCTATTCTTCCGGTAGACCCCAAGACTGCCGGTGAGCCCGAGTATGACTATGTCGACGATGACCCTTCCTTCTCGGCAGAGCTTCCAGGCAAGCAAAACCCCCTTGATCATTCCGATATCGCCTATCCTTTCTCTCTGCTTCATGCATTAGATAGTGGTTTCACATGATGTTTCAGTAGATCCTATTCTGATGCATAGCCTAGTTTTGCCATCTTCGTTGATGCTTTACCTATTGTCCTAGCATGCCTAGTTTAGTGTTTCTTATGATCTGTGAGTTGGCCCTACACCCTTGTTTTTTTCCGTGCTATGTCCGAGCCGTGATCCCTCTGGGCGATGATCGCAGATATACTTTACATTGTATACTATATATATACTCTACACTATCGTCCAAACAGCAATGGCCTACGACACAAAGCGAGATGGACTGCAGTGAGATGTCGACGAAGATGAAGATGAATACGAAGCCTATTACTGCTTTATATTACATACACTATACCTAAAACATGTTCATACTAAAGTCGGGTCGACTCGGAGAGCACCCACGAGTGATTCACAGTGGCGGCTGGCTGTTAGCGATATCACCCAATATGCGGTGGTAGCTTGGGAGCTGTCATGGTAGCCGATTTGAGAGATTCTCTATGGCGGAATGATAGGGCAGGTACAGACCACCTAGGAGAAACGTGGCCCTAGTCCCTGGTTGGTGTCCGCGGTTATTTCATAATAATGCGCCTAACGAGTTCGGTGTATTTGATTTGAGACTGCAATTGGCAAATACACACTAACCGCCGCGCAAGATAATGGTATATGGGACCCTCGGTATCATACAGTTTCTCCCAAAAGCTCTACAGATGTCATAGTTGACATTATAAAAAAAACCTCTTCTGTGATGATACGTGTTTGTCACAGTCAGTCACGTTATCTGTCATGCATGTACATCCATGACGATTTTATGATAGAATCAAGATAGTCATACATGTGCTATCGTAGAAGTGTTTCGTGACGTTACCAAAATTATCATCACGGAAGTGTCCACTTCCATGACGAAAAATGGCGTGTCATGGAAGTGCTTTCGTCAAGGATAACCAACACGCGGCTTCCACCGTAATGGGTCGTCGTTAAGCTATCGGCTTCCGGTTTGCATCCGATAACCCGTTAACAGCCCAGACCAATGGGGATTTTCATTAGCCACAGGAACCACGTATCAGCTCGCCATTGGGAAAGATAGGCGCCTATGATATGTCGACACGTGGCACGGCCCAACAGTGGCCCATTTATCTAACAAAGGCTGGCCCGTTCGACTTGGTCAAACCTGTTAATGGTCTGTTCGCAGATAGCCCATTTTGCAGCCTAGTAACTCATGACCCATTATGGCCTTTCCGAATTTGGCCCAACAACGTCGTGTGGGCCGTCCAGTATAATACCAGCCCGTTTCAGTTTCGGCCCATGTACGACCGATGATGGCTTTCAGCCCATATGAGGCCTTTCATCCCTTTGGTCCCTTTAGTGGCCCGTGGTTACTCTGACCCATGATAAATAGTAAATTTGTTTATACCCATTAACGACCCATGATTCACATGGGCTGTTTCCAGCCCGTGTTAGCTTTCGGCCTACCGAGAGCCCATAAATTCTTGGGCTACTTTCAGCCCTCGGTTACCACCGTTCCATTATTGGCATGTTCTCCTAGTGGGCCAAATTTAGGCCGTGGTTAGAATCGGCCCGTATGTGGCCCGTTAACCCATTACGCTGTTTCCAACCCGTCATGTATTCGGGCCCGTTAACCACCTGTTAATCCCATGATAGAATTAAGCCTTTGTTGTCTTCCGGCATGTTAACGACCCATGACCATGCTGGCCCGATACCAATTACACGCATTTACGGCCCATGTCGTGGTCCGGTTTTGGCACACAAAATTTTGGACCCATGTGTGGCCAATGGATCCTACAGCTTGTTGGAGGCCCATTTATCCTATGGCCCATAGGAGGCCCATTGATCCTACGGCCCATAGCACGCTCAAGATTACCATGGTCCGTATATGGCCCATGGTTGTTGTGGCCACTAGCAAACCAAGGAAAAAGAAGACTAAGGAAATAAATAAGCCAGAAAATAATGCTAGGCTATTAAGGCGATTGCACATATTACATCTACTGGGCATCAAAGTTCGCCACCAGTGCAAATGTAGGGAACACCCTACACTATACAAAAATGGCTTGCTATTTTTCTTCAGTCGGTCACTACCCGTTAAGAACAAATCTTCTATCGCAACAAAACAAATTACAACCATATAACAAAAGGAAGGTTGGCATAAAAGTTAACAGTTCGGCACATAAATGCACCATCAGAAGTTCAGAAGCTCAGTTCATTTGACCTGACTGTTATGTTTTCATGTTGTACTGCCCGATGAAGTGCCATAAACTTCGCCTTCATTTCTTTTAGGCTCCTGAATAACATAGCAAATGTCTGATAGTCTGGTTTCAAAATCATGCATATCTTGATGACATCGAACAATGGATGTCCTTATTTCACAAAGGGTCTCTATTAGGGATTGGACTTGTCTCTGGAGCGCAGATATAACATTGTTTTGAGCTTGCATATCTTGATCATGAGGCAATTGGATGAGATTTCCTTAACAACCAACCTAGTATTATGTAGGAAGGTGCTTTTGGCGCTGTTAGTGGACAGGTACTGATCCACTGTAGCAAGAGGTGACATTGCGGTTATGGTTGCCTCGTCATCTTGAAAAGGTGGCGGTTCGACCATTTGTTCCATAACTTGCGGAAAAGTTGAGTTTGTACATTAGTAGTACCAGAACATAAGTTATTAAGGAGGCATCAAAACCCAACATAATAGCTTTGGTCTATATACAGAACTTATTTTGCTGAACCCGTGTAAAATATTAGTTGTATTTTACTGCAAAGTACATAATAAAACCAGGTTCCAAACATGTGACCATGTACCATGGCTAATGTATTTTCCATTTCTTCAAATTGTAGTGACAACTAAGGACAAAGAGATAAAGTTTATAATAAGGTAAGCATAGTATGGCATCATTCATATTACAAAGAAACTGAGAACAAACAAACAGGCAATTGTAACATTGTGGGGGCAAGTCCAGCACAAAACTAGATTACAGATCAATATAAAAGGAACATCACGCCTCTCTTTTATACCTTGTAAGGTGCAATGATACGCTAAGACAATTGTGTATAAAATGAAAAGAATAATATACATTGACTGCAAACCATGTAGTTCAATGCACAAGTCAGAGGAACCAGTAGTTAAAATGCATGAGGATTAAGGACTTACAACAATTGCTTTGACTGGTGTATTCATGCCCTTCGTCTTGCTAGTGTGACAGTCCTTGAAGATTTCCAAACCATTTGGTTTAGTTACTTTTTGGTCCTTGCGGTCTTTCCTCTGCATTTGGAACAAGTCAATATAGATCTGGTAATATGGCACAACTAAAAGAGTGAAACAACAACTAGTTATAAGAGCCTCACAATGTGCAATATAGCTACGAGATCCTGTCGTCTGTTGGAATTTCGCTTTCATATGGTTGGCCTTGTACTTTGAATAGTTCACCTAGAAGAAGATAGATTTGTGAGGCACATGCATAAATAAGAGTTCAACATGTGATCTGATCACATATATATATAACGTACTTTATACTTTGGATCAGACCAGTGCTTAAGGCCTCTCCAGTCTTCATCCGTTATATTTTTCACTGGAGATGTTTGGGCAAGTTCATTGTTAGCATTGCTTTCAAAGTGAGTTTTCCTCAAGTTATACCGATACTGTAGCAGAGAAGACTTGAAAACAAGGGTGCATGCTTGTCTAGTTGCATCATCTTGGCTATCCAACTTGAACCTCATCTGTTAAAAATTATGGGAGTCTCACTTCTAGCAACCAAGAAAGTATGGGACAGAGCAAGACGATATTACTAATTTCCATACATAACCATACTTACAGATAAATGGTCGAGGAAGGTGTTGATCTGGGTTTCTTCTTTGTCATTACTATACTGAATCCATGTTGGGAGGATACGTTCATGACACCTAACGGCAACCGCTGCCTCTGATACTAAATTGGCTGACTCTATAGCATCACGTGGCCTTTTTAAACCAGCCTCAAAACAGATCTCCATTCTTCCTCCTCTAGATTTAGTTAACCTGTAGAGCATTATCCCTCATGTCTGTTTCCTCTCGCACCTAGGTGCTAGTCCAACAATGAACATAGGAAGTTTTAGTGTACATCAAACTGTGAGACTACATATAAACAAGCATGCAACTGTAACTTGACTCGAGCAACTACCTTCTTGTTGTTGAAGCTCACATGGTTCATCTGTTCTTGCAAACTCCTCTTGTGGCAAGAGTGCTTCAGAAGTAGTGTCAGGTGGCAAGGGAGCTTCGGAACTTGCCGCTAGCTGAGTAGACAAATGAGTAACTCGTGCAAATGTTGGTACTATGGAAGAAGGTGCTGCAACAAGTAGGGCTGTCGTTGCTTCTTTGGTGCCAGCTTTTCATTTGTGTTTCGATTGTCTTGCAGCTGGCGTAGCAGGGGATACCGTGTTTGTACAATTATCTGGTGGACTTGGACCTTCTATTGCATTATCAGTACCAGTAGAATCTTCATAATTCTTCTGCTTCCTTATCCATGCGTCCCGAGTACTAACCCCTACCATTCTGTGTTCCTTCCTCTTTCTCTTTGCCATGTCAAGTCAAGTCAACAAGGAAAAGGAATAAAAATTTAGTTCTCTAGAATAAATTGATGCGTGATACAGACTGACTAAACTTTGACGTTAGACAACCACATGATAGGAGGATGTAATATGTACGAAAAACAGGACGACATGAGATAATTAGACCTATGATATGTGAACTAACCGGAAGGCATTTCAATAAATTAGAAGCAATGCAACCAAAGGTAGACACCATATGAAAGATGCCACAAATATCACTCTGCCAAGTTAACAGTGTCTCGTCATAACTAGCATTTAAACAAATGTGAAACAGTACAAGAAATAAAACATATGCAAGATGCAAACAACAGCACACTACCAAGTTAAAGGTCTCTCGTCATTAGTGCCATCCCATATTCATAGCATTGCATATTCACAACTATGATGTGTAAACTAAGCAGAATGCATTTCAACAAACTAGAAGCAATGAAAGCTAGACATCATATGTAAGATGCAACAAATATCACTCTACCAAGTTAAAACTGTCTTGTCATTACTGCCATTTCAACAAATTAGTAGTACAAGCTAGAAAAGAATGCGAGATGTAACCTTTATCAGATTTCCAAGTTAAACGTGTCTTATGATAAGTGATTGTTGCAGGTTACACATCAGTAGTACTTTGATGTAAGAACATGGTGTGATAGACAGATATTGTATGTTCTAGAAACAGGAACACATGTCTTATTCACAAGTATAATGTGTAAAGTAAGCAGATGGAATTCAACAAAATTAGAAGCAATACAAGCTAGACATCATATTGTCGGCGTGGAAGCACAATCACCTATGGGGCAAGGACACCCCTTTGTGGTTCGCATGGAGACGACCGCGTTGCACAAAGAGCAGAAGCAATAGGAGACGACACGACGATGGACTCTCTCTTTTTACCCAGGTTCAGGCCGCCTTGTAGCGTAAAACCCTACTCCTGCTTTTGTGGATTGATCTAGAGGTGGACGAAGGCTCGACACGCTCTAGCCCGACAAGGGTGCCTAGGAGAGAGCGAGGTGAGATTACAATTGTTGGGGGTCGAAGTGTTCGAACCCTTTGGCTAGGTTGCCTCAGGCCTCCTTTTATAGGTCAAGGGGTGACCACAGTGGCAAAATAGTTGTTTGGGTGTGATTAGATAGCTAACAGCGGTATCATACCTAACTCTGGCAGTTAGGACAAAGTGCATTAAATGCACTGCTAGGTGTCGTGTCGAGGGCGAATCCCGACAAGCTTGTTGCGCCGCTTATCCGCCTCTTCTCACCAGCTTGAGACACCTCCTGGATGGGTATCAATAAAGCTAACCCCTTCTCTTTGATGCTACCACGTGCCTGATAGGATCCACCTGGTTGTTTAGTACCTCGACACCACATTGATAAGTGACTTGGGTGTGATGAGGTAGAGTGGTGGCGTCTTGGCGGTGATCCTTCGAAAGAGCTTGGCAAGGGTTTGATCTTGGCGGCCCCGGCAAGCTTGCTAGGGTGAGTCTGGGCTTGTCCTCGGGTGTGGCCTCAACCTTACCAGGTCCTATTGCCTGGCAAGGGAGGCCCTTGTCGGTGTCAAAACCAGCAGATCTCGGGTAGGAGGTCCCGAGCTATGGATCTAGGATCTATGGGTAACAAGGGACGATGAACATGGTATTTACCCAGGTTTGGGCCCTCTCGAAGAGGTGAAACCATATGTCCTACTTGATTGTATTTGATGTATGGTATGGTTAGAGAGTAGATCGACCTCGAGATTAGACGAGCTAAACCCTAAGGTGATGAGGTGATGAATGTAGCTCTCTCCCTAAAGACTAAAACCTTCCGGTTTATATAGGCACCAGTAGGGTTAGGGTTACACACGATCGATCACAAAGAAAGGAAGATCCTACCTAATCTTGGCTTGGAGGACACAACACGACTCCAAAGATACCTTGTCCGATCATGGATCCGCACTCCAGCTTGGCCCCATAGTGGCCCATCAATCCGGCCTTAACATAACATGCCGGCAGCTCGAGGACCCCTTAATCCAGGACTACCTCAGTAGCCCCCGAACTTGCCTCCAACACCGCTTAGTCTTTAGCTTGCGAGGTGCATTCTTCATCATGTCCTGTAGATGCTTGGAGTCAAGTGGTGTTCGGAATTTGAAGCGTCCATTTTACTTAGCCCCGAAGGAAAAAAATCGCTCCAGTGTGAATACTGTGCTCATCTAACAACTTTTTCCTCATTAACGAAGGGTCGCGACCGGTCATAATACCGAGTGGCCTGACTGTTCTCGATGTGCGGCTCGAAGCCGCCCCTATTAGCATGTCTCATTAAGGCAGAGATCGTGCCTTGTTTTTAGGGGATATGATCAATGATCTCGATTCCCCACCCGCGCATAACGTGGTGAGAGTATCAGGAAGTGGAGAAGCCCACAACATGAGAATAGGAACCCTTGGCTCTTCATTGGCCTATAAAGAGGGGGATTGCTACAGTTAGCATCCTACGCCTTCTTCCACCTTCCGCTGCTGCTCACACAATCCTCCAGAGCTCCAGTGCATTGTCTTTCTGCTCCGTGGCGAATCCCATCTTCCCCTCCCCAGCCATGGACAGATCCGGTGCAAATGGCAAATGGGACGCCTCCATCGTCACCAACAACAACATCCTGGAGCTGAAGCGGGCCGACTATTTGTTGTCTGACATCGTTCATCGGGCCCCCGAAAAGGGCCAGCTCATCCCCACGCCCAAGCCGGGCGAGAGGGTTGTATTCTCCCCCGTTTCACATGGGGGCTTGGATTTCCCCTTCACCCCTTCATGAGGGGATTGATGTTCTTCTACAGTCTAGATTTCCATGATCTAGCCCTTAACTCCCTCCCCCACATCTCGGCCTTCATCATCGTTTTCCAAGCCCTGCTTCGAGTTCAGCCGCACTTCGACCTATGGGTGAAGGTGTTCAACGTCTAGCCCAAGGTGGTCACCGATGCTCAAGCAGATTGTGGCGGGGCCATGGTCAGCAAATTGACACGGGTCCAGTGACCGGAGGGCAGTTTCATCGACATCGTCAAGGTGTGGCAAAAAGAGTGGTTCTACACCATCGAACCAAGGGAAGCTACTTGGACGGCAGCTCCCAAATTCAGATCCGGACGCCTGGTGAGATTGGCCTCGTGGACTACAAAAAGTTTGGAATGGGGGTCTGTTGCTGATGTGAAGGTGCTGCAAAAGTGCGTCGTCAATGTGATGGAGACCGGCGCCAAGCTAACCAATGTGGTCCAAATCAAGCTCAAATGCCGGCTCGTCCCTTGCCAGGAGAGGGCCAAACCGATGTGGGAGTAAAAGCCCGAAGACCCTGCCACGATGCAATTCCTCTTTGGCAGAACCCACGACAAGGCATGGAGCCTGCTGTTCAAGCCTCAAGAGACGTGGCCGGCCAAGGAGGAGGACATTGTCCATGACACTTCTACCCCTTTGATGGAGGTGAGTGATCTTTCGCCTAACATGTATTCGGATAATCATACCGCACATAATTTGTTCTAAACCTCCCTTTGTGGATTTTTGCAGGGCTGGCTCAAAAAGGCCGAGAAGATCAGCAGTGGGGCGCCGCTGCCTAAAAAACCCCAATCGGCTCAGCTAGACAAGCTGCTGGCTATGGTGCCTTACAAGGTGCCTGATAAGAAGGGCAAGAAGAAGAAGGATGTGCCGGAGGCCAGGGAGGGCCTCCGCCGCAGAGCTCGTTCGGACACCCGGTCCGGAGACACTGCAGCCCCATCCGCTCAAGACGGGGACGAAGACGAGGACGAGGAGGAAATTGCCTTCTAACACTCCAAGAAGAGGGCGGCATCTGACGACGTTGAGGAGGTGCAGCCTCCTCTGGCCTCGAAGGGTAGTGTTGGCCTAAGCTGATCCTGCCTGATAGCTCGAACTCTGATGAGGAGTCCGAAGCGTCCAAGAAGGTTCCGGAAAAGGAACCTAGGGTCAAGCCCATAGCTACCAGTTATATATTCCTTGGCTTTCTTGATTGCTTTATTACTAATAGTCCCTCACAAATGGAGACTGATTGTCTGATGATGCAGCCCGCCACATGGCCACTCTACCGAGCAGACCTCGGAGGGGACGTCCCCGCCCGGCGAACTGGTGGACAATGGATCTGCGTCGCGCTCCACACCTCCCCTGATCCCTGAAGGGATCAGGGAGGTACTGTCCCAAAGGACTCCTCCCCCTCCAAACACAGGGAAGGAGGGAGACGTCATCGTGGCCGAGGCTAACACCTCGGTCATGAAGGGCCAGGAGGGTGAAATCCCCATGGCAGGTGCGGGAGGGGATCCGAACCGTCCGAACCCCCTCAGCCGTCCGCACCCGAGCCCCCAAGGCCCTTGACGGTGCCGGTTCTTCCCTCCGAAGGGGGAGGGGTTGAGGGCCCGATGCCCGCGCCGAACACCTCCAACTAGGCGGCGGCAGGCTGGAAGGACGTGCGGGAAGAGTTGGCGAACAAATCCATCATCGTCGATGGGCACGACACCCTTATGGGTGCGGTTTTACAGGGTGTTCGGTCCGTCCAATCCTGACTGAACGTCGTTGTCCAAGGCCTGCTAACAAGCTTTGAGGTAAGTCAAGTTATACCCTTTTCTTGTAAAGTGGTTTCAGCCCTTAGTTTAATGGGTGAGTAGGCCATATGCGTAACAGCCCCTGAGACTCTATAAGAATTGCGAAGAAACTTATAGAGGGTCAAAATTTTGCTAGGCCAATACTTAAAGTGGTGTGAATTTTTTGATGTCACAGGCATCTTCTGTGGTCGCGGCTGCCAATGCTGTGGCACTAGAGGAGATGTATCGAAAGCTCAGGCGCTCCGATGGAGAGCTTAACCTTGTTAACAAGCGGCTTGACAAGGCGCAAGGTACGCCCTTGTTGAGATGTATGATTGCTTATTGCCGAATATTTACTTTGCAGCTGCCACCACCGAGGTAGAGGGCTTGAAGGCGGATTTGGAGAAGGCCAAGGCCGAGGCTGTCGCAGAGAAAGAGGCCACTGTGAAGGCAATGGAAGATCTTGAGAAGGCCAAGCTTGCCGGTGAGAAGCACAAGGCGCGAGTAGCCAAGGTGCAGGTGGAGCTCAATGACGCCATCAAGAAATTTGAGGTCCTTGAGAAGGAGCAGGAGGAGCGGTCGTCCAAGCTATCCAAGGAAGAGAAAGAGCTCCAGGAGGCAAGGATTGAAGCGCGAGGTGTCCGGGAAGTGCTCTGCCAAGTGGGGCAAATCGCAGATGGTAAGAAGTACTTATTGCAGAGTATGTTTGGAGGCAACCGGTTTGCCTTGCTGACGTGGGTCTGGTGCTCCCCAAGCATTTTCGCTGAGCTTCTGAAGAGTGCGGTTGATGCAGCGGAGCACCATGCAATGTGGAAGGAGGATTTGAAACGGTGGCTCTTCTAGCCGCAGTTCCAAGCGCCCGAACACCCTCGGCTTTCTCAGCAACCAAATGAAGCAGCTGATGGAGCTGCATCGGATGGCCGAGCCAGCCCTGACGGATCTTTGTATCCGGCTATGGCCTAATGAGCCTATTCGAGACAACTTCTTTGGCTTGGTGCAGAGGCTGCACGAAGCATCGCCGCAGATCGATACCGCCAAGGAATCCGCATGCCTTAAGGGTGCGAGGCTGGCCTTCGCGAGGACCATGGTGCATTGGCCGAGGATCAAGCCTATGGATATGGCCATTGGTCCTTCGCCCGTTGGAAAGGAGGACCACTGCCCCGAGCTGTACTTTGCTCAAGTTATGGAAGGTGGTCGGGCTGTAGAGGGTCAGTGTTCGAAAGATGTAATCATTGAATGATTTCTTGTCCTAGTTGCCACCCGAACATCTAGCTTTATTGTGTGGCCCGTTTTGTATTCATTGTTTTAATTTGACTCTTGTGCGGCTGTTTAGTTATTCTGAAAGTTACCAGTCGTCAGCTTCAGCCCCCAAGTAAATGTTACAAGGGGTGTTTTGTCTCCACACTTGTCGGCGTCCTGGGAACGGGGCTCCCAGACTTGCCTGCCTGTGGCCTGCTACATCGCTCAGCGGTGGCCCAGTACGGCCACTCTTCATCAACCCAAGTTCAAGACCCTCGTGAGGGCCCAAGCCTCGTGGGGCGGACGATGCAAGGCCTCCTCAGGGGCGGCCTCACCAGGCAGGCTCACGAGGAGGAGGAGAGATCAAGGAAAGGGGTACCTCGCGAGGTGCTCATGACGCAAGCCGTGACGATCAAGACCAGGCGGGCGCCAGCCTGCGCAGCGTCCTCGTTTCCTCTTTGGTGAAAGGGGAAAGCTTAGGCGCGGAGTACCGAGGCATCAGGCAAAGGTTTCTATATCGGTGCAACGAGACCAAGACCAGTAGAGCGGCAGGATGGAGGTCACCATGGAGCCCAGGACAGCATCATCACCAGTGCCTTTGGCAGTCGAAGACCACCTTTAGTCAGGATAGCTTGTACTAGCTGTCCCCTTTCGAAATGGCTGTTGTTGGCTCCCTTCCCACTCAATATTTGGGAAGAGGACCAGGGCCTCTATAAATAGGGCTAGCCACCACAGTATAAGATATCTAATCTAGAGGCAACGGAGACGGATCGATTCCTCCCCAAGCACACCACTAAGCACAAGAATACCTCTCGCGAGGCTATTCTTCCTCTGTACTGTTCATCATCATCCCAAGAGGCAATCCACCACACCACACACTGGATTAGGGTATTACACCACAACGGTGGCCCGAACCAGTATAAACCTCGTGTCTCTTGTGTTGTTCATCGTGTTAGCTTAGAATCGCGGTGAGGTTCTGGGTGTGTTTCGGTAGGGAGAAGATCTTTGTGCGCACCCCAGAGTTCGAACCTTAAGGGTTTTGCCAGAACTTGATATCCGACATTTGGCGTGCCAGGTAGGGGTGCGCTGGAGCTCTCCCTTCCATCGTATTGGTCTCCAACAACACCGTGCTTCGCTCTCATGGCGGACAACACGCCGCCAGCTCCGGCGGCCGAGCTAGCACTGAGGCCAGGGGGCTCCGAGCCTTGGCCCCCGCCTTGTGGCAGGTGCAGTGGTTGCACAAGTTCAAGCCAGAGATGCCACCACGCTACAACGGCGCAGCGGATCCGCTGGCTTTCCTGCGGCATATGAGGAGGCTGTCCTCAAGGCCGAAGGCGACGACAAGGTCATGGCCAACTGGTTTCCCATGGCCCTCACCAGCATCCCGCATGTTTGGCTGCTCAACCTACCAACATCTTCTGTGGCCTCCTGTGAGGAGCTGCGCAACCTCTTCCTCACCCACTATGCTGCGCTGGCGCCCCCGATCGTTGCAGCTCTCCTGGGCGGCTCGCAGGCACCACCCTTAGACCGCCACACCAAGCTGTTCTTCTGCCAGATTGGCGCCGCCCTTGCGCGGCAAGGAGCTCCTCCGGGTTGGGCGGCACCCAAAGCCGACCTGACCTTCAACTCGGACGATCACCCCGTCAACACCGCCTACTCAGGTGCGCTCCCAATGCTTTGCACGCCCACCATCTGCTAGGTGGCCGTCACCAAGACCCTCATCGACGACGGCGCCGGCCTGAACGTGCTCTCAATGGAGGCCTTCTGCCTCCTCCATGTACTGCTGGAAGGGCTCCGACCCAGCAAGCCCTTCTCGGCCGTTCGGAGGCGGCTCCTCTAGCTCCCTGGGGCAGATCCGCCTTCCTGTGACCTTCGGCACCCACGACAACTTCCGCATGGAGCTGGTCAACTTCGACATCACCCAATCGGCCTCCCGTACAACGCCATCCTCGGATACCCCGCCTTGGCTTAGTTCATGGCAGCGACCCATCTGGCCTACAACCTCATGAAGCCGCCCAGGAGCAGCGGCATCCTCACCGTAGCTGCTGATAACAAGGATGCTCTGCTGGCGCTCAAGCTCTTCCTCAAGACAGTCGTGACAGCGCAGCCTGCCGGCACGGACACCTCCAAGGCCAAGGAGGCTGCGCCAACCAAGTAGAAGTAGCTGTTCACCCAGGACAAGGCGGAGACCAAGCAGGTACTCGTTGAGGAGGACGGGTCCTCAGGCGCCACCTTCACCATTGGTGCCAATCTCGACCCCGGCCAAGAGGAAGCGCTGGTGAAGTTCCTGCGCTCCAACAAGGAGGTGTTCACGTGGGAACCCAAGCAGCTAGCGGGGGTCCCAAGGCAGGTGATTGAGCATCACCTGAATGTATGCCCCAACGTGCGCCCCGTGAAGCAGAAAGCAAGGAGGCAGTCCACCGAGAAGTAGGCCTTCGTCGTCCAAGAAACACACAAGCTGGAGGTGGCAGGTGTTATTCGCGAGGTTCGCTACCCCGAATGGATGGCAAACCCAGTTGTTGTGCCGAAAGGGGGGGGGGAGCGCATGTGCATCGACTTCACTAACCTCAACAAGGCCTGCCCTCAAGATCCATTCCCGCTCCCCCGCATCTACCAAATCGTCGACTCCTCCGCAGAGTGTGACCTACTATGTTTCTTGGATGCGTTTTCAGGCTATCACCAGATCAAGATGGCGGTAGAAGATGTGGAGAAGATGGCCTTCCTGACCCCATGTGGGGTATACTGCTACACCTGCATGTCGTTTGGGTTGCACAACGCGGGCGCAACTTTCCAGCGGCTGATGCACATCGCCTTAGGCCGGTAGCTCGAGAAAAATGCCGAGGCTTACGTCGACGACATTGTGGTGAAGTCTCGGGAGGCGAAAACCCTGATCCAGGATCTGGAGGAGACCTTCGTGAGCCTCCGCAAGGTGGACCTACGACTCAACCCGGAGAAGTGCGTGTTTGGCGTTCCTTCTGGCAAGCTCCTAGGCTTCCTCGTGTCCCACAGAGTGACCTAGGCCAACTCGGAGAAGGTCAAGGCAATCGAAGACATGTGTCCACCGCAAACCCTCAAAGAAATGTAGAAGCTCGCCGGATGCGTAACTGCGTTAGGACGCTTCATCTCCAAGCTGGGGGAGCGCGCCTTGCCTTTCTTCAAGCTGATGAAGAAGAAGGGCCCGTTTGAATGGACACAGGAGGCCGACCAAGCGTTTCAAGACCTCAAGAAGTATCTGACCAGCCCTCCTGTGATGGTGGAACCATGCCCTCTCGAGCCCCTGGTGCTCTACCTTGCCGCCACACCCTACTCTGCCAGTGCGGCTCTGGTGGCGGTTTAGGAGGAGCGCCAGGTCAAGGGTGCGTCACGACCGGCCACGGCCCCGGCCGCGGCAGCACAAGACCTAGAAGGCCTTGCAAAGATCACGGCCTCGGCAAATGGAGACCAGCCTTAGCAGGAAGACGCCCCTAGGGCTGAAGAGGCCGCACCAAGCAGCCAGGTGCTAGGGGCTCCGTCGTCTCAGGAGGCGCCTAACCCTCCTGAGGGCACAGGTCTTGTCGGCACACCCACACTCATCGAGCATCCGGTGTACTTCGTCAGCACGGTGCTGCGAGATGCAAGGGCACGATACCCCATGCCTCAGAAGCTCTTGCTCACGCTGTTGGTAGCCTCGCGTAAGTTACGACACTACTTTCAAGGTCACCCCATCAAGGTCGTCTCGGCCTACCTACTGGAAAGGGTACAGGAGCCCTAACTCTGCTGGAAGGGTCGCCAAATGGAACATTGAGGTGCAAGCGTTTCAGTTGGAATTCAGCACAACCAGGGTCGTCAAAGGAGCCGCACTTGCAGATTTTGTGGCAGAATGGACAGAGGCACCAGGGCTCGAAGCAGGCGAGGATCGATCACTTTCCTCAGGAAGTTAGGCACCAGATGGTTGGGTCATGTACTTCGATGGAGCATTCTCGCGACATGGCGCGCGGGCTGGCGCAGTGCTTATATCCCCCACTCAGGACAAGCTCTATTACGATGTGCAACTCTGTTTCCAGCAGGGCGAGAAGGTCTCAACAACATAGCAGAATATGAGGGCCTTATAGCAGGCTTGAAAGCCGCAACAGCACTGGGGGTGAAGAGCCTCATCATCAAAGGCGATTCACAGCTCCTCATCAACTTCTCCAACAAGGTGTACGAGTCGGAGGACAAGCACATGGAAGCGTATCTTGCGGAGGTGTGTAGGATGGAAAAGCAGTTTTGGGGGCTGGAGTTGCAGCACATGCCTTGCGGCACCAACCAAGAGGCTGATGACATCGCCAGGAGGGCATCCAGGAGGCTGCCTGAGGAGCCTGGCATTTTTGAGGAACGGCTCTTCAAGCCATCGGCGGCACTGTCACTATCGAGCACAGCGCAACCTCGGGAGGAACTCCCTCAGCCACCTGCCACAGGAGCCTCGGCCTATGGCCCGACCTCGGGAGCACACATACTCCTGGCGCTGGAGCCTTAGGAGGGATGCGGGACCACGGAATTCAGGGACTACCTGATGCAAGGGACACTACCACAGAAAGAGGAGGACGCGGAACGCGTGGCCCGGCAGGCCACGGCCTACTGCACCCAAGACGGAGAGCTCTACCAAAAGCGGCCAAATGATGTTTCCCTGCGTTGCATCTCCAGGTAACAGGGGAAGGAGTTGCTGGCTAACATACACGGTGGAGATTGCGGACACCACTCGTCGTCACGGACCCTCGTCGGCAAGGCATTTCGCAGCGGGTTCTACTGGCCTACGACACTCAACGACGCAATCAAACTGGTAAAGGCCTACGAAGCCTACAAGTTCCATGCCAAGCACATCTATCAGCCAGCTCAGGGCCTGCAAACCATCCCACTCTCGTGGCCGTTCGTGGTCTGGGGGCTGGACATCTTGGGCCCGTTTCCCCGAGCGCCTGGGGCTACCGCTACCTATATGTCGCCATCGACAAGTCACCAAGTGGGCGAACGTGGAAGCCGTCCGCACCATCCCAACTGGTTCTACAGTCAAGTTCATCAAGGGCCTCGTGAGCCAGTTCGAGATCCCTAATCGCATCATCACCAACAACGGTTCGCAGTTCACCAGCAATCTCTTCAAAACATATTGTGCTAACCTTGGAACGCAGATATGCTACGCTTCGGTGGCACACAACCAGAGTAACGGCCAGGCCGAACGCGCCAACGCAGAGGTCCTGAAGGGCCTCAAAACTAGGACCTTCAAAAAGAAGCTGGAGGCCTGCGGCAGGGGCTAGTACGACGAGCTCCAGTCCGTGTTGTGGTCCATCCGCACTACCGCCACCAAGTCGACTGTCAAGACCCCGTTATTCCTTGTCTACAGAGCAGAGGTGGTCCTCCCTCACGAGGTCAGGCATCGCTCCACACAGGTCCTAGCATTGGATGAAGCGCAACAAGACGCCATGCGGGGGATGGACCTCGTGCTGGGAGAGGAGCGCCATCGAGAAGCCGCATTACGAGCAGCAAGATACCAGCAGGCGCTGCGGCGGTATCACTGCCGCAACATCCGCCCCAGGACTCTCGAGGTATGTGACCTCGTACTCAGGCGGGTGCTCTCTAGGGAAGGGCTGCATAAGCTCTCGCCCATGTGGGAGGGCCCGTTCAAGGTTTTTCATGTTTCCAGGCCTGGCGCCGCGCGCCTAGAGACTCAGGAGGGGGTGCCCATCCCAAACGCTTGGAACATTCAGCACCTCCGGAAGTTCTGCCCTTGAAGAAAGGCCCAGTGCCTGTGAAGAAGGCCCGGTGCCTGTGAAGCTCGCCGCCCAAGAAAGGACCGGTGCCTGTGAAGAAGGCCCGGTGCCTGTGAAGCTCGCCGCCCGTGACACTCTCACGTAATAATGAGTTGGGGCTGTACACGCCCCGGAGTCTCTGAAGAGCCGCCCTCGGGCCTCGGGGGCTCTCGCCCATGCCTAGTGGCAGCACTTAGCTCCGCGTTGGTGAGAAGACGTCGAAGACTAGACTAGGTGCCGGACGCGGATTTTCATTTGCTTTCCGCAGTTGGCTTGTCTTCCCTTGTTTGAACCTTTACTGAAGTTTCTTCTAGTGTTGTTTGCCGTCTTCCGCCCCTGTTCTCTGTTTTTGGCTTTTGCCTAGCTCGCCCTTTATCTTGCAAGCCTCGCGAGGGGGCTGCAATGGCGCCCTCGTGAGCCTTCTTCTACTAATTTTCGCGAGGCCCTCTCGTTCGAGTTCATAGCGGGAACACCCCTCCCGGTCCATGCCCCTCAGGCATCGCGACACGAAGCACCGGGCCATAGCTAGCAACCCTCACGACCAAGGTTCAGAAATGATTCTCCCAACTAATTTTTGCAGCTCTCAAGGCGCCCGGTGAGGCCTCACGCAGGCACCTCACAAGGCGGAAGCTACTGCAAACATCCTGAGCTAAGTCGTTCCTACGCGCAGGCACATAACCCCGAAACTATAACACACCACGGGGGCAATGAATGTAGCACGCTAATTAGGGGATCGTAGTCTGTTGCACGCCCCCACGGGGCTCCATACTTCTCTCTCTCTCAATGTAGGAGAAGGAGAAAAACAAAATAAAAACAGCGCACAGCTCGCGAGAAGGGATCTGCGTCATCCTCCTGAGCTCAATCAGACTTCGCCTCGCGCTTCACCGGAGCGCGGCAATGGGATGATCTGCTACCACCCTTGAAGCGGGCACAGCGGCGTGGTGGCTGGTCATGGCCACCGCTGGAGGACCTGTCGTCATCGGAGGAGCCGCTGAGGCTCGACGAGCTGTGGTCGCCACCGGGAGCGGGTTCGCCTTTGCCCTCGTCACGGCCGTCGCCAAGACCAAGCACCCCCCTCGCCGTCATCGTCTTCAGGGCAGCACCTAGCACGGCGGCCATCTTCTCCGAACACCCTCACGTAGAGGGTTGCACCGCCAGCCCAGGCCACACGCACGGGTAAACATCTGCCAGCCCCGGGCCAGGGCCACGTTCCCGGCGATGGAGATCTCCACCGCGACCCAGGAGGCCCCGCTGAAGCAGCCGTCCGCCTGCGGCCAGAGCCCGCCAGTGCCAGTGGCTGGCAATTCGCCGACAAAGAAGCAAGGGAGCTGGAGCCAGTTGCCGGCCGGGTTTTCCGACCACACAACAAACTGCGGCAGCACCTCTACCGAATGGAAGTGCGGTCGGGGAGGCCGCGCAGCCACGACACGCTTTCCTCCACCCACTGGTCTGCCTCGATATGGGCGACCACCACCGTGCGAAGGGACACCACCGCGACCACGAGAAGCTGTGTCGGGAGTCGCGGGATGCTTGCAGGGATGGTCGCGGCCGCGCTTGGGTGGAGGTGAGCCAGGCCCTAACTGGCGAGCCTTCCCCTACTCCACGGCCGAGAACCTCTTCACGGGCGCTATGGGACGCTGCAAGCAACCGGAGCGAGGAGGGATAAGAAGCAGGCGAGGCGAGGGGAGATGTGCAACGGGGGCTTTCGCCCCTCCCCATTTATAGCCCAAGGGAGGCCAACCGTCAGCCTCCACGATCACAGGTAATGATGACTCTTTGTGCATGTGGCAGGGGCTCATCAAATCGGGCAGTTGCCGAGGCAGCGTGGGGAAGCGGAGACGCCCACGTCCAATCAACCGCCACGCGTCGACCAAGGCCACAGGCTGTTGGGGCCTGCGGCGGTCCACACTTGCCCTTTGGCTTTGCTGCTAAGCCAAGTCCGAGCATGCCTTGGGCCCGGGCGCTACTTTCGGCGTTCTGGGAACGGGGGTCCCCAGACTTGCCTGCCTGTGGCTTGCTGCGTGGCTCAGCGGTGGCCCGGTACGACTTGTCTTCATCAACCCAAGTTCAAGACCCTCGCGAGGGGCCAAGCCTCGCGGGGCGTATGACGCAAGGCCTCCTCAGGGACGGCCTCACTAGGCAGGCTCGCGAGGATGCAGAGAGATCAAGGCAAGGGGAACCTCGCGAGGTGCTCATGACGCAAGCCATGACGATCAAGACCAGGCGGGCGTCAGGCGGGCGCCAGCCTACGCAGCGTCCTCATTTCCTCTTTGGTGCAAAGGGGGCAAGCGTAGGCGCGGAGTACCAAGGCATCAGGCAAAGGTTTCTATATCCGTGCAACAAGACCAATACCAGCAGAGCGGCAGGACGGAGGTCACCATGGAGCCCAGGACGGCGTCATCACCAGTGCCTTTGGCAGTTGAAGACAACCTTTAGTCAGGATAGCTTGTACTAGCTGTCCCCTTTCAAAATGGCCGTTGTTCGCTCCCTTCCCTCTCAATATTTTGGGAAGAGGACCAGGGCCTCTATAAATAGGGCTAGCCACCACAGTAGAAGATATCTCATCTAGAGCCAACGGAGATGGATCAATTCCTCCCCAAGCACACCACTAAGCACAAGAACACATCTCGCGAGGCCGTTCTTCCTCTGTACTATTCATGATCAGCCCAAGAGGCAATCCACCACACCACACATTGTATTAGGATATTACCCCACAACGGTGGCCCGAACCAGTATAAACCTCGTTCTCTTGTGTTGTTCATCGTTAGCTTAGAATCGCGGCAAGGTTCTGTGTGTGTTTCAGTAGGGAGAAGATCTTCGTGCGCACCCCAGAGTTCAAACCTTAAGGGTTTTGCCTGAACCAGATATCCGACAACACTGTTACCCTTAGCCGATGTATCAGTGCCCGAAGGCGGTAGTGCGAGAGAGAAACTAGGCAACCAGACTATGCGGTTCTATCACTTTCACTTAGCCATAGGAACTTGACGGCGGGGCTAGTGACTAGCCCCCAAGCTTTGGTGATGTACACGAGAGCTGAGGCGTGCCTTTGTAGTCACGTGGTTTGCGCTAGGGCGAACCCTTTGTATGACACGGATAAATCGCCAACGATTTCTTAGTTTAACACTTGTCGTATGATCGCTGACCAGTTCTCGCTAACTATGATGGTTAGGTTTTGGCTTTCTTCCCTGATCTGCTTGACTGGACTAGCCAGAAGCATAATCGCAGGGGTTGTCCCTTTGCCTTCTTAGCTGAACATGCGGAACATAAGAGGGCTAGCAGAGGAGCCCGACAACCCAACTATTGACCCAAGACATAGTTCGGAACTAACACATATAATTCAATATCCGAGATGCTGAACACTCGACGTGAGGTGGTGTTGGACTTAATATGTAGAGCTGACGGGAAAAATCAGAGCTTCGGTCAAGTAATCGGTTTATTACACGAGATGTGTATACCCAGCTATTCGAAGAGCGGAAAAAGGAAACAGAAAGAGAGAGAGGCCTAGTAATGCGGATGCCCGAACAACATGAAAGATGTTTTGTATTGTCCATGAGCTCTGGACATTTATCCGTACAATTCGAACTGCTGGGGGTGTTTATAATAATGAAGAAAAGGAATTTTTTTATAGAGGAAGGTTTACACAGGGCCTTGATGTGTGGGTCGAAGCCTCAACTATGCCCTGTTGCACGTCTGTTCCTTTCTGCCTGCACTGTGGAGGGGAGCAAGTTGGACATCCATTTAACAACGCCGTGTGCTGGCGAGGGTTGCCTTCAAAAAGGGGCCTTGAGATGTAGTCTTTCTGTTGTAGCTTGATACTAGGCGAGTCCGGAGCCCTGCCCGTTATCATCCAATGACGTGGTGATATAATAGTTCACCTGAGTCGAACGCGTGGTGTTATAGCCCCCCGGCCACCCATGGTATCTTTAGCGCGAAGTTGTGTTGACGAGGCACGTAATGCATGGGGAAGGCAGGCGTACCGTGGGGGCGTATCCCTATTTGCAGCGAACGCATGTAGGTTCCCATGATGGGGAACGGCTTGAGCCCGTTTAAGTGTATCTTTTACCTTTACGGTGGGCTGATACCTTGGCCTATTAGCGATGGACTGGTCTTCGGCTGCCAGTGCCGCGGTGTTCTCCTCAGTCCATAGTGAGCGTTCCATGTTGCCGTTTATCGTTATGATGCCTACAGGCCCAGGAATGTTTAGCTTGAGGTATGTGTCGGCGTCTTGGATATGGGGGTATCCAACCCTGCTTGCCTGCGGCCCGCCGTGTGGCTCCATCGATGGCCTAGTACGGCCCAGCTTCAGCATCAACAATGCAAGACCCTCGCGAGGGGCCAAACCTCGCGAGGCGCGACGCCAAGATCCCCAAGGGGATCGGCCTCCTCAGGCTGGCTCCTGAGAGCGGAGAGTTCTATGAAAGGTTTACCTCACGAGGCTCAGCTGATGTGAGCCATGAAGACCAAGTCCAGACGGGCGCCATGCGGGCGCAGAGCGCAGGTTTCCTCTTCGGTGCAAAGGAGACAAGCCACAGGCGCGGAGTCCCGAGGAATCAGCCAAAGGTTTCCATTCTGGTGGAACGAGACCAAGACCGCTAGGACGGCAGGACGGAGGTCATCGACGAGCCCATCACAGCGTCACGACCAGAGGCTTTTCGTAGGCGAAGACTACTTTTGTCAGGATAAGCTGTACTACTTGTCCCCTTTCAAATCCGGCCATTGTGGGATGATAACCCACAAGTATAGAGGATAAATTGTCGCCTCTTTTGATAAGTAAGAATGTCGAACCCAACGAGGAGCTAAAGGTAGAACAAATATTCCCTCAAGTTCTATCGACCACCGATACAACTCTGCACACGTTTGACGTTCGCTTTACCTAGAACAAGTATGAAACTATAAGTACTTTTTAGGTATTTTTTGGATAGGTTTGCAAGAATATAAAGAGCACGTAAATATAAACTAGGGCCTGTTTAGATAAAGAAGCAATTAAGTTAGTATAGCGAGTGTGGAAAAGTGGTGGTAGGAGTTCCGGAATTGCCCCTAAGCAATTCACTACTTTACTAGACCGATATCAAGTTTTATGTGGGAGAGGACACTGCTAGCATGTCATCCCTAACTTGGAATACTATGCACTTATGATTGGAACTATTAGCAAACATCCGCAACTACTAACGTTCATTAAGGTAAAACCCAACCATAGCATTAAGATGTATTGGTCCCCCTTCAATCATGTATGCATCAATTTCTATGCTAGGTTGAAGCTTCTGTCACTCTTGCCCTCCAATACATAGTCCTATCAACATACAACTAACCCTATGGTGTGATCCACGCGCGCGCTCATATGATGGGCACCAAAGGACAGCAACATAACCACAAGCAAATTAAACCAATCATAGCAATTCACCAATTACCGAAAGGACAACGAAAATCTACTCAGACATCATAGGATGGCAACACATCATTGGATAATAATATGAAGCATAAAGCACCATGTTCAAGTAGAGGGTATAGTGGGTTGCGGGAGAGTGGACCACTGAATATAGATGGGGGAAGGTGATGACGATGTTGGGGAAGATGACGGAGGTGTTGGTGTAGATCACGGTGATGATGATGGCCCCGGCGGCGTTTCGGCACCACCGGGAGAGAGGGGGAGAGATCCCCCCTTCTTCTTCTTCTTCTTCCTTGACCTTCTCCCTAGATGGGAGAAGGGTTTCCCCTCTCGCCCATGGTCTCCGTGGCGTGGGAGGGGCGAAAGCCCCTCCGAGATTGGATCTGTCTTTGTGTCTCTCTCTATTTCTGCGTTTCTGATTCTGCCCTGTCACCGTTTTTATATTCCCGGAGATCCGTAACTCCGATTGGATTGAAACTTTGAACATGATTTTTTTCCAGATATTAGCTTTCCTGCTGCGAAAGAAGGGCAACAGCCGCCTTGCGGGGTGTCCACGAGGGTCAGGGGCGCGCCCACCCCCTGGGGCACCCCCCTGCCTTGTGGGCCCCTCGAACATCGTCTCGTGTTGATTCCACTTCTTAAAATTCAGAAATATTCCAAAAAATTCTCTGTCCGTTTTTATCCCATTTGGACTCCGTTTGATATGGATTTTCTGCGAAACAAAAGACTTGCAACAAACAAGAACTGGCACTGGGCACTGGATCAATATGTTAGTCCCCAAAATAGTATAAAAAGTTGCCAAAAGTATATGAAAGTTCTATAATATTGGCACGGAACAATAAAAAATTATAGATACGATGGAGACGTATCAGCATCCCCAAGCTTAATTCCTGCTCGTCCTCGAGTAGGTAAATGATAAAAAAGATAATTTTTTATGTGGAATGCTACCTAGCATAATCTTGATCATGTAATCTAATCATGGCATGAATATTAAGACATGAGTGATTCAAAGCAATAGTCTATCATTTAACATAAAGACATCAATACTCAAGCATCCAACAAACAATCATGTCTTTCAAAATATCAATGCTAAAGAACGCTATCCCTACAAAATCATATAATCTTGTCATGCTCTGTCTTCTTAACACAAAGTATTTATCATTCACAACCCCGGTGACAAGCCGAGCAATTGGTTCATACTTTTTAACGCGCTTCAGCTTTTTCAATTCTCACACAATATATGACGCAAGCCATGGATATCGCACTACAAGTGGAATAGAGTATGATGGAGGAGGTTGTGTGGAGAAGACAAAAAGGGAGAAAGTCTCACATCGACATGGCTAATCAACGGGCTATGGAGATGCCCATCAATTGATGTCAATGCGAGGAGTAGGGATTGCCATGCAACGGATGCACTGGAGCTATAAGTGTATGAAAGCTCAAACTGAAACTAAGTGGGTGTGCATCCAACTTGCTTGCTCATGAAGACCTCAGGCATTTGAGGAAGCCCATCATCGGAATATACAAGCAAAGTTCTATAATGAAAATTCCCACTAGTATATGAAAGTGATAACTCAAGAGACTCTATGTATGAAGAATGGTGCTATTTTGATGCACAAGTGTGGTAAAAGGATAGTAACATTGCCCCTTCTCTCTTTTTCTCTCACTTTTTTTGTTTTTTTGTTTTGGTGGGCTTCTTTGGCCTTTTTTATTTGGGCTTCTTTGGCCTCTATTTTTTAAAGTCCGGAGTCTCATCCCGACTTGTGGCGGAATCATAGCCTCCATCATCCTTTCCTCAATGGGACAATGCTCTAATAATGATGATCATCACACTTTTATTTACTTACAACTCAATATTACAACTCGATATGTAGAACAAAGATATGACTCTATATGAATGCCTCCGGCGGTGTACCGGGATGTGCAATGATCTAGCATAGCAAAGATATCAAAAAATGGACAAGCCATGATAACATCATGCTAGCTATCTTAGGATCATGCAAAGCAATATGACAATGAATGCTCAAGTCATGTATATGATGATGATGGAAGTTGCATGGCAATATATCTCGGAATGGCTATGGAAATGCCATGATAGGTAGGTATGGTGGCTATTTTGAGGAAGATATAAGGAGGCTTATGTGTGATAGAGCGTATCGTATCACAGGGTTTGGATGCACCGGCAAAGTTTGCACCAACTCTCGAGGTGAGAAAGGGCAATGCACGGTACCGTAGAGGCTAGCAAATTGCGAAAAGGTAAGAGTGTGTATAATCCATGGACTCACATTAGTCATACAGAACTCATATACATATTGCAAAAGTTTATTAGCCCTCAAAGAAAAGTACTACTACGCAAGCTCCTAGGGGGGACGTCGGTAGGAGTTAACCATCGCGCGCCCCGACCTTGACACAAAGGAGGACAATCAATAATAAACCATGCTCCAACTTCTTAGCATAACGAGAGACTATACGTGCATGCTTCGGGAATTACAAACCTTAACACCAATATTCTTACTAAACACAACCATTTACTAGTACCTCCCACATATTATCATCTCTATATCGCAAAACTATTGCAATGAATCAAACATATCATATTCAGTGATCTGCAAGTTTTATGTAGGATTTTATGACTAAGCATGTGAATGACCAATTCCTGTCATCTCTCTAAATAGATATAAGTGAAGAAAGAGAGTTTAATTCTTTCTACAAAAGATATGCCCATGCTCTAACAAATTTAAGTGAAGCAAAAGAGCATTCTACAAATGCCGGTTTTCTGTGTGAAGAAAAACATGAAATCCAAACTTCAAATGATATAAGTGAAGCACATGAAGCATTCTATAAAGCCATACTCAAAAGATATAATTGAAGTGCAATGAGAGTTGTATAAATGAACCAAGGACTATCTAATACAAGCATGCAGCATAAAAGAAAAGTGAAAACTAAATGCAAAAGACGCTCCAAGATTTGCACATATCGCATGAATGAAACGAATCCGAAAACATACCGCTACTTGTTGAAGAAAGATGGGATGCCTTCCGGGGCATCCCCAAGCTTAGACGCTTGAGTCTACTTGAATATTCACTTGGGGTGCCTTGGCATCCCCAAGCTTGAGCTCTTGCCTCTCCTCCTTTTCCACATATCGAGACCTCCTCGATCTTCGAACACTTCATCCACACAAAACTCAACAGAAAACTCGGTAAGATCCATTAGTATAATAAAGTAAATCACTACTCTAAGTACTATTGAAAACCAACTTATATTTGTCATTGTAGCTACTGTAATATAACTTTTCCATGGCTTAATTCACTGATAAAAATCGATAGTTTCATCAAAACAAGCAAACTATGCATCAAAAACAGAATCTGTCTTAAACAAGACAGTCTGTAGTAATCCGAACATTCACCATACTTATGTAAACCAAACAATTCTGAAAAAATTAGGAAAAATAAAAAATTTGCATAGCAAGACAGTGCAAAAAGTTTGAGAACCATTTGATGTTCCAGTAAAAAATGTAAAATTGCGCATTACAACCAAAGTTTCTGTCCTGCACCGCACAAACCAACAAGCAAAGTAAACATCCTAAAGGCAAATCTTGGCACATTATTTTCATTTTTAAACTTTATAAAAGCACACAACAGAAATAAATGACTTTATAAAACTTCCGGGTTGTCTCCCTGGCAGCGCTTTCTTTAAAGCCATTAAGCTAGGCATATAGTGCTCAAGTAATGGATCCACCCGGATCCCAAGGTATATCAAAGCCAATTTTAATTAACAATGATTTGTATATTTAGTAGTGAGCACAAAGTAACATATATCATGAAACAATGAAGTCTAACTCTCTTCCTATGCATCGGCATGTCATAAAAGAACAATTCGTGCACACCAAGTAAAGGCCAATGCATAGTATAAGCAGTTTATTGCAATTCTATCGTGTTGGAAAGATAAAGATGCAGAGATGTAGTTCCTCTCTCATAATAATTGCAAGTTGGAGCAGAAAGCACATGCATATTATATCTATCAAAATCATCATGTGCAACGGTAAAATGAAACCCATCAACATAATCCTTAATAAGAGAAAACTTCTCCGATATAGTGTAGTTTGGAGAACTCAAAAAGATAATAGGACTATTATGTGTGGGTGCAATAGCAACAATTTCATGTTTAACATAAGGAACTATAGCAAGTTCATCTCCTTAAGCATCATTCATATTGGCATCATGGTCACAAGCATAGCAAGCATCATCAAAAAGGGGTATTTCAAGAGAATCAACGGGATCATAACAATCATCATAGCAATCATCCTTCGGTAAGCACGAAGGGAAATTAAACAATGTATGAGTTGAAGAGTTACTCTCATTAGAAGGTGGGCACGGGTGATAAATTGGCTCTTCCTCCTTTTGTTCTTCGCTCTCCTCCTCATCTTTTTCATCCAATGAGCTCACAATTTCATCAATTTCTTCTTCCATAGATTCCTGCAAAATATTAGTCTCTTCTTGGACAGCGGAGACTTTCTCAATAAATTCATCAATATCATAATTGTATTTATAATTCTCATAGAAATATTTAAGCATAGCTAAATTTTCTGGTCTGTAAGTAGCATCATAAAGATTTTCACACACTTTAAACAAAGATTCAATTTCATAAGCTCCCGTAAAAGCAAGGAATTCTTCTATTTGTTACACATCATAGTAATCATATATACCATTAGCATAAGAAGCTAAGGTTTTATTATCATTAAATTCGCTTGAAAAGGGAAGGTGTGGAACCTTCATCCTAGAGCAACATGTATAATCATATCTCAAGCACAGTTCCCGAGCATACCAATGCAACATATGATTTGATCCCATAATAGTTTCCCTTTTTGAGTCAAGCGATAATCCCTAAAGTATTCACGTTGATCCAACGTTACTCCCATTATAAAGTTGAATGGGGTTTTCTCAGGATTATCTAAGTAGTACATAATATCTTTCACATAATGAGCATCGCGGGTTTTAGGAGGCTCCCCATCTCCATGAGTAGCAAGTACACCTAATGTTTTTGGTATTTCGTGTTCCATATCCATTACTAAAGATAGAGAACAACTTAGAACAGCAAATAAAAATTACTTAGTGATAAAGCAAACAAGCACACACGAGAATATTCACCCCACGCTATAACTCCTTGGCAACGGCACCAAAAAAAGGTCTTGATGACCCACAAGTATAGGGAATTAATTGTAGCCTCTTTCGATAAGTAAGAGTGTCGAACCCAACGAGGAGCTAAACGTAGAACAAATATTCCCTCAAGTTCTATCGACCACCGATACAACTCTATGCACGCTTGACGTTCGCTTTACCTAGAACAAGTATGAAACTAGAAGTTCTTTGTAGGTATTTTTGATAGGTTTGCAAGAATGTAAAGAGCACGTAAATATAAACTAGGGCTGTTTAGATAAATAAGCAATAAAGTTAGTATAGCGAGTGTGGAAAAGTGGTGGTAGGAGTTGCAGAATTGTCCCTAAGCAATTGACTACTTTACTAGACCGATACAAGTTTTATGTGGGAGAGGCCACTTCTAGCATGTCATCCCTGACTTGGAATTTTATGCACATATGATTGGAACTATTAGCAAACATCCGCAACTACTAATGTTCATTAACGTAAAACCCAACCATAGCATTAAGATATATTGGCCCCCCTTTAATCCCATATGCATCAATTTCTATGCTAGGTTGAAGCTTCTGTCACTCTTGCCCTCCAATACATAGTCCTATCAACATACAACTAACCCTATGGTGTGATCCACGCGCGCGCTCATATGATGGGCACCAAAGGACAACAACATAACCACAAGCAAATTAAACCAATCATAGCAAGTCACCAATTACCGAAAGGACAACGAAAATCTACTCAGACAATATAGGATGGCAACACATCATTGGATAATAATATGAAGCATAAAGCACCATGTTCAAGTAGAGGGTACAGCGGGTTGCGGGAGAGTGGACCACTGTATATAGATGGGGAAAGGTGATGACGATTTTGCCAAACATGACGGAGGTGTTGATGTAGATCACGGTGATGATGATGGCCCCGGCGGCGTTCCGGCACCACCGGGAGAGAGGGGGAGAGAGCCCCCCTTCTTCTTCTTCTTCCTTGACCTTCTCCCTAGATGGCAGAAGGGTTTCCCCTCTGCTCCATGGTCTCCATGGCGTGGGAGGGGCGAGAGCCACTCTAAGATTGGATATGTCTCTCTGTTTCTCTCTGTTTCTGCGTTTTTTATTCTGCCCTTTCACCATTTCTTATATTCCCGGAGATCCGTAACTCCGATTGGATTGAAACTCTGAACACGATTTTTTCCGGATATTAGCTTACTTGCGGCGAAAGAAGGGCAACAACCGCCTTACGGGGTGTCCACGAGGGTCAGGGGCGCGCCCCCTGCCTCGTGGGCCCCTCGAACATCGTCTCACATTGATTCCACTTCTCAAAACTCAGAAATATTCCAAACAAATTCTCTGTCCATTTTTATCCCGTTTTGGGCTGCGTTTGATATGGATTTTCTGCAAAACAAAAAACATTCAACAAACAAGAACTGGCACCGGGCACTGGATCAATATGTTAGTCCTAAAAAATGTATAAAAAGTTGCCAAAAGTATATGAAAGTTGTATAATATTGGCATGGAACAATCAAAAATTATAGATACGACGGAGACGTATCATGGGATCCCTTCCCGCCAACATTTGTGAAGAGGACCAAGGCCACTATAAATAGGACTGGTCACCACCATAGAAGGGAGAACAAGTCGAACTAGCTCACACCACACCAGCTCCCTTGAGCTGAAGAACACCTCACCTCCTGAGGCTAGTTCATCCACTGTACTAGTTCATCCTCAGCCCTCCGAGGCAATCCACCAAAACGCTGGAATAGGGTATTACACCGCAAGGTGGCCCGAACTAGGATAAACTGTTGTGTCTCTTTGTCTCTTTGAGCTTGACGCGCTAGGCTTAGGATGATCGCGAGTATGCAGGCTGGGTAGGTTGAGATATCCGCACGCACCCCAGAGTTTGAACCTCTCAAGGGTTTGCGGATCCCTTAATCCGACATTTGGCTCGCCAGGTAGGGGTGCGCCGGATCCTCTCTTCCGTCACTCTCATCGATCCACCGCCACTCTGACATCTCCATGGCCGATGCGCGCTGGGCTCGCGCCGAGCGTCGGGCTGCAGTCGCCACCCGCGTCGCTCAGATGGCTCCGGCGGGTGATGGCTGTGCCCGTCGCGCTCCGTCTCCAGTGGCCAACGCCGCCACGGGCCCTGCCAGCCACGAGCAACAAATTTCATCGCTGCACCCGTCGATGCACCGTGACGGGCACACCGCTACTCCGTCACTGACCCCAGCAGCTTTGTCATCCCACACGCGTCGCGGCCAGGCGGATGCACAGGCCGCTCTGCTCATGGCGCGGGAGCTCCTTCACTACTGCCTAGTTGGTGACCTCTAAGAGGAGTGGCTCGCGCACATTGCTGAGCTCGTTAGTTGCGCACGGGGGCTCTGCCGAGCCAGCTCACTCGCTGCCTCAGCACCCACCTGCAACGGGCGACGTGGCGCATGGGGCTCCTCCACCACCTCCGGCCAAGGGCGTCATCGTTGAGCCAAGGCATGTGGCTCCACGGCATGACCCGCCGCGCCCTGCGCCAGCTCGGGAGGACGTGAGCTGCCAGGTGGTGCAGCGGCCCTAGGGAGAAGTGCGTGCTTCCAGCACCCCAGCACCAGGCCCGCGTACCGCCGCAGGAGGTGGCGGTGTGCGTGCACCAAGACCAGTTTTCGCCCCCTTGAAGACCTCCGGTGGCCACGACAGGATGCCGCGCGTTCACTCTGGAGCTCCACAACATCATCTGGCCAAGCAAGTTCAAGCCTGACCTGCTTCCACGCTACGGCGGCACCGCCGACCCCGCCGAGTTATTGCAGCTCTATGAGCTAAGCATCGAGGCAGCCAGCAGCGACGAGAAGATCATGGCAAACTAGTTCCCGATGGCCCTCAAGGATGGCGCACATTCTTGGCTCCTTAACCTGGCCGAGGGGTCGGTTTCTTCCTGGGAGGAGATGCGCAGCCGCTTCATCGCCAACTTCCAGGGCACTCACGACCGTCCGTCGGCCACGGGTGACCTGCGTCACATCAAGCAGCAACTGGCTGAGACCCTGCAGAAGTATATCCAACGCTTCAACAACGTTCGCCTCAACATCCCCAAGGGGTCGGACGAGGCCATCATTTCAGCGTTCACTGATGGCATCCGCGATGTCAAGATGAAGGAGGAGCTCGCCATCCACGAGGATCTCTGCACAGCTTTGGAGAGGTTCAACTTGGCGAACAAGTGCGCAAGGGCTGAGGAGGGACGCCTCTCCCTCCTCGAGCTCCCGATGCTGATCCAGAAGACAAGAAGACCAAGACCAAGGACGTGAAACGCAAGGGGCCCGATGTGCTTGCGGCTGAGCCAGAAACGAAGCGCGGCTGTGACCACCCCGAGTCATCCAAGAGCAACCGGTCGTTCTGCGTCTTCCACAACGTTCACAACCACAACACCAACGACTGTCAGCAGCTCAGGGCCCTCCATGAGGGGTGCCTCGGTCGACGCCCCAAGCGCAACGATCGAGGCTATGGTCGTGGAGGCGGCTAAGGCGAAGGACACTGGGACAGAAGCGACCATCGTCAAGAGTGGCGCGACCAGCCTCGCGAGGATCGCTGGCAGGGCTAGCCACGTGAGGCGCCTAGTGGGAGCAGCCTTGTGACGAGCGCCCTCAGGGCAACGCTGCTCTGCCTCCCCTTCCTCCACCGCCAAGAAGGAACGAAGATCACCACTAGGACGAGGGGGCTGGGAGCTTCCAAGAGCCTCGAGCCATTGCCTGCATCTTGGGCGGACCACAAGCCCCATCCTCCCACCCCGTCTTCAAGCAGTTCGCGCGCGAGGTGAACGTGACGCTCCCCAAGCTTGAAGCAACTTGCCCTCTCAGGTGGTCCAAGTGTGCCATCACCTTCAGCTCCGCAGACCAGGTCAAGTGCGCGGCCACCGCTGGCGCGCTCCCCATGCTCTGCTCCCCCATCATCAGGAACGTGGTCGTCACCAAAACACTCATCGATGGCGGAGCATGGCTCAATGTTCCATCTGTTCAGACGTTCGACAGGCTCCAAGTGCCATACAACTAGCTTCACCCGACCATGGCATTCTCAGGAGTGATCGACGGTTCTACACACCTGATTGGGCAGGTTCGCCTCCCTGTCACCTCCGGCGAGCGCAACAACTACCACACTGAGCTCATCAACTTCGACATCGCCGACATCCTCCTGCCCTACAATGCCATCCTAGGGTACTCAGCACTGGCCAAGTTCATGGCGGCTACGCACCACAGCTACAACGTCCTCAAGATGCCAGGAAGCGGTGGCGTTATCACGGTCGCGTGTCAAGTGAAGGATGCGTTGTGCTCCCTCGAGCGCACCTTCCAGGCTGCAGCGGTCGAGAACCTTGAAGGCGAAGGCGGCGCCCTCCCTCATAACGTCGCCCCCAAGACGAAGAAGCTGCAGCTGGGACAGGGGTCTCGTGAGGGAGCATCACTCAAGGACGTCGTGTTGGGCCTTGCGTCTCCGATGCGGTACCTTCACCCATCGCATAGGAAGGCGTGCCCGGCACCCCTCTCAGGCTGGGCTCGGGGGCTCTCCTTTGGAGGGCCTCGGACCTAGCTAGGGTCACCAGGGAGGCGCTCGAGCACCTTGTGGAGGCGCTCTTCAGAGCACGCTTCCCAGGAGAAGGCAGCAGGCATGAGGCACCAGGCGTTCAGGAGTTCATCAGCAAGGCAATCGAGGAGATTCAAGAAGCAAGGGTTCTTCAAGGCGATCGTCGCCTACCACGCGGCGCAGCTCACTACACTGGCGAGGGTAAGGAGTTCTGCGTCTGCATTGACATCCCCGGGCTCAACAAGGCCACGTCTCGGCAGCTCATCTGGCCGTCTCGTGTCGGCCGGTGCGAGAGACCACCTCACAGCTACGTCCGCATGCCCTTTGGCCTGCTGGGCACGGCTGAAGTGTTCCAGCGCTGCATGAGGGACACCCAGACGGCTTGCATGGCCAGGCATCAGGCGATCCTGGCAGAGATGGAGGAGCACCTCCAGGAGCCTCCCGGGCTCTCTGAGCCTCCCGAGGCTCGGGACCAAAGCGGCTCGTGAGGAACGACTCCATCGGCTCGCGTTTTTTGGCTACTTCAACACCTCTTCAACGACGGTACCAGGTGACATCTCTCTAGTTCATTTAGTCTGGGCCCCCCCGGGTTGCGTCATCCCCAGGCCGTGTGGTCCGTCCCTACGGCATGTATTCCTGCTGCATCTATCAGAGCTAGTTTACAATCCTTCGCAAGTTACTTTCAAATTATTAACTTCCTGATCAACGCTTCGTCGCTAAGAACGTCTCACGCCCTTGCAAGCCCTCCTGCGAACGCCTCATGATGAAGGCCTGGCACGGCGTCTGTGCTCGGGTCCGTCCCAGCAGCATCGCTAAATCCAAGAGGCTGAGCTCTGGCTCATGGGCTAGTCCCCGTGTACGTCACCTCCCATGGCCCTTGGTGCCTTGTTCTCACATGAGCTAATCGCGGGTGGATGAGTGAGGGCGCGCAACCTGGTGCCCCGTGGCCATGGGAACCGCGCGCCGGTTGTTTTTCTTCAGGATCTTTGCATGAGAAGACTGGGCACGGCGTCTGTGCTCGGGTCCGTCCCTGCAGCATTGATAAACCCAATGGCTGAGCTCTATCTGGCAGTCCGGTCCCATTCTCGTCACCTCCTAGGGTTGTTGGTGTCTGGCCTTCTCATGCAATAACCTCAGGAGACTCATTCAGCGCAGGCTACCTAACCATCTCACGGGATTAACGCAAGCATCCCCAATCAAGACCAGGCGCAACCTGCCTTGAGGTAGGGCCTCGTGAGTCCTGCGCTGGCTCACGGGTGCCCATACACACCTCCTCCAGCCCTGCCGTGCAAGCCACGTGTCAGGGCGGGGTTGTACATGCCTCGGGGGCTCTCCTCAGAGGGAGCCCCCTCCCACGCACCAGTGCTAGCACCATTCTCCGCGCTAGCTGTCGACACTGCCGAGGAGTGGCTATGCCCGTGCAAGAGCGAAAGCGATATGCTCCCCGCTGGTGATAAACAACTGGGGGTGGCCTCGCGGCCGCATTAACCTCAGGGAGCTTCCGGGCTCAGTGACCAGCCTCACCGCTCTGCTCTCCCTCGGGAGGGTAGCGCGAGGGGGCTGGGCACGGGGGCTACGCTCAGGTCACGCCTGGCGTACCCCACCTCGCCAGGCCTCATGGGCCTGGTCTTTACGCACCCTCCCAAGCGAGAGCTCGGCGAGGGAAAGGTATGATGGTTGGTTCATACGTCAAGGGGGACTCTTGAGCATCGCATCTCAGGAGCCTAGCTGGCCACGTAGCCCCTCACCCCTTGGGCTCGTCCTAGTGATCCGGACGACCCAATGGCGGCTAAGGCATGCGCAGGGCCGAGCCCTGCCGACGCAGAATACCAGGACCTAACTTTCACCCTTTCCTTTCAAGCCGTTCGTATGTCAAGGGGGACTCTTGAGCATCGCACCTCAGGAGCCTAATTGGTCACGTAGCCCCTCACCCATTGGGCTCGTCCTGGTGATCTGGACGACCCAACAGAGGCTGAGGTACGTGCGGGGCTGGGCCCGGCTGAATCAGAATGCCAAGGCTTGCTCCTGCACCTTTTCCTAAGCTGTTCGAACGTCAAGGAGGACTCTGTCGGCGTTCTGGGAATGGGGGTCCCTAGACTTGCCTGCCTGCGGCCCATGGCGTAGCTCCACCAGTGGCCCAGTACGGCCCGTCTTCATCAACCAACACTCAAGACCCTTGTGAGGGGCCAAGCCTCATGGGGCGGACGACACAAGGCCTCCTCAGAAGCAGCCTCACCAGGAAGGCTCGCGAGGGGGAGGAGAGATCAAGGCAAGGGGTACCTCGCGAGGTCCCCGTGACGCAAGCCATGACGACCAAGGCCAGGAGGGCGCCATCGCGCGCAGTGTCCTCATTTCCCCTTTGGTGCTAGGGGGAGCGCAGGCACGGAGTACCGAGGCATCAGGCAAAGGTTTCCATATCGGTGCAACAAGACCAAGACCAGCAAGACGGCAGGACGGAGGTCATCGTGGAGCCCAAGACGGTGTCACCACCAGCGCCTTTGACAGACGATGACAACCTTTAGTCAGGATAGCTTGTACTAGCTATCCCCTTTCAAAATGGCCGTTGTTGGATCCCTTCCCGCTCAATATTTGGGGAGAGGACCAGTGCCTCTATAAATAGGGCTAGCCACCACAGTAGAAGGGACGGATCGATTCCTCCTCGAACATACCTCACCAGCTCAAGAACACCTCTCCTCAGGAGGCTTTTCTTCCCGTGTACTTTTCATCATCAGCCCAAGAGGCAATCCACCACCACCACACAGGAGTAGGGTATTACACCACAATGGTGGCCCAAACCTGTATAAACCTTTTGTCTCTTGTGCTGTGAGTTCATCTAGATAAGCTTAGGGATCGCGACGAGGCTGAGAGCGAGATTCGGTAGGGGGAAGTTTTCATGCGCACCCCAGTGTTCGAACCTCATGGGTTTTGCCGGAACCCAAACTCCGACATTTGGCGCGCTAGGTATGGGGTGCGCCAAAGTCTTCTTTCCACTGATCCGCGTCCCATCGCTTCATCGCATCCAGGTCTGACGCCCGCTAAGCCTGCGCCAAGCGCTGGGCTGCTCTCGCCGCTCGCGTCGCCCAGACGGCTCCTGTCGGCGGGCCTCCCCGTCGTTCTCCGTCACCTGCCGCCAAAGCAGCCACCGGCCCAGCGGGGAACAAACAGCAAGCATCCTCTTTGCACCCATCGGTGCGGAGGGACGGCCGCACTGCCACTCCGTCACTGACCCCGGCCGGTTCGTCGTCCCACGCTTGTCGCACCCCCACAGACGCACATGCCGTGCTGCTTCTGTCACGTGAGCTCCTGCATTACTGTCCCGTCGACACCTCTATGAAGAATGGGTCGCTTGCATCACAGAGCTTGTCAGCGCCGCAGGGGGCTGTCCCGCGCCGTCCATTTCGCTACCTCGCCCTCCGCCAGGTATGGGCGATGCGGCTCATGGAGCGCCTCCACCACCTCTGCCCCAAGACGGCGCCCTGGCTCCAAGGCGCGCGGCCCCTGGACGTGACCCACCGCATCCAGTGCCCGCGCGACAAGAAAGAAGCTTCCAAGAAATCCCTCGGCCTCAAGATGGCGCCCCGTGCTCCCTGCACCGGTGCGACAAGACCGCATACTGCCTTTGGCGGCGGTGCGCGGGTACCATCAAGAGCAAGCTCCGCGTCAGCAAAGGGCTCGGATGACCATAGCAGGTTGCCGCGCCTTCACCCCCGAGCTCAGTAGCATCGCTTGGCCAGGCAAGTTCAAGCCGGACCTGCCTCCTCGCTACGAAGGTACCCCAGACCCCGCGGAGTTCTTGCAGCTCTACGAGCTGAGCATCGAGGCGGCCAACGGAGATGAGAAGGTCATGGCGAACTGGTTTCCCATGGTGCTCAAGGATGGAGCCCACTCGTGGCTCCTGAACCTACCTCCCGGTTTGATCTCCTCCTGGGACGAGATGCGCAGTCGCTTCATCGCCAACTTCCAGGGCACTCGCGACCGCCCCCCGGCCGCGGGTGACCTGTGCCGCATCAAGCAACTGCCTGGGGACCCTGCAGAAATACATCCAGCGCTTCAATAGCGTCCGCCTCAAGATCCCCAGGGTGATGGACGAGGCCATCATCTCAGCATTCTCTGATGGCGTCCGTGACGTCAAGATGAAGGAGGAGATCGCCATCCACGAGGAATTGTGCACATCCCTGGAGCTGTTCAACCTGGCGACCAAGTGCGCAAGAGCTGAGGAGGGACGCCTCTCCTTCCTCGAGCTCCCTGCTGCCGACGCAGAAGAAAATAAGACCAAGGCCAAGGACGTGAAGCGCAAGGGAGTAGCCGTGCTCGCTGCAGAACCAGACACGAAGCGCGGCAGGGACCAGCCGGAGTCGTCCAAGGGCAGCTGACCGTTCTGCGCCTACCACAACCTCCACACCCACAACACCAGCGACTACTAGGAGCTCAGGGCCGTTCAAGAAGGACGCTTCGGTTGACGCCCCGAGTGCAACGACTGGGGCTACGACCGAGGAGGAGGACGTGGCGGAGGACGATGGGACGATCGTGGCCCTTGCCGGGAGTGGTGTGACCGACCTCGTGAGGATCGCTGGAAGGACCAGCCTCGCGAGGGCGCCTGAAGGGATCAGCCTCGCGAGGACCGCCCGTAGGGTAACGCAGGCCTTCCTCCGCTGCCGCCACTGCCAAGAAGGAATGACGACCATCATCAGGACGAGGGGGCTGGGGGCTTCCAGGAGCCACATTCTATCGCTTGAATCTTGGGCGGAGCTCAGGCCCCAGCCTCTCAGCGCGTCTTCAAGCAGTTTGCTCGCGAGGTGAACGCAATCCTTCCCAAGCTCGAGGCCACACGCCCGCTCAGGTGATCCAAGTGCGTCATTACCTTCAGCTCGGTAGATCAACTCAAGTGCACGGTTACTGCTGGCGTCCTCCCGATGATCTGTTCCCCAATCATCAGCAACGTGCAAGTCACCAAGACCGTCCTCGATGGCGGTGCAGGGCTTAATGTCCTGTCCGTTGAGATGTTCGACAACCTTCAAGTGCCATACGATCAGATCCAGCCTACCAAGCCTTTCTCAGGAGTTACTGACGGTTCCACCACCCCGATAGGACAGGTCCGCCTTCCTGTCACCTTCGGATAGCGTGACTACTACCGCACCAAGCTCGTCGACTTCGACGTCGCCCACATCCACCTGCCGTACAATTCCATCCTCGGGTATCCGACCCTGGCCAAGTTCATGGCGGTGACCCACCACGGCTACAACGTCCTCAAGATGCCAGGAAGCGGCGGAATCATCACGGTCCCCTGTAAAGAGAGAGATGTGGTGTGCTCCCTCGAGCGTGCCTTCCAAGCTGCATCAATCGAGGACCCAGATAGCAAGGGCATGAACCCTCCTGAGGCCGTCCCCAAGAAGAAGAAGCAACTGCTCCGCAAAAGGCCTCAAGAGGTCAGCATATCGGGTGGTGTCGCGTCAGGTTCAGCGCCTATGCTTGGGGCGCCTCCTTCCATCGCATAGGAAGGCATGCCCGGTGCCCTCCTCGGGTAGGGCTCGGGGGCTCTCTTCCAGAGGGCCTCGGACCTCACCAACATCACGAGGGAGGCGCTTGGGCACCACTTGGAGGCGTGCTTCGCGACACGTTTTCCTCAGGAAGGCAGAGGGCATGGAAAGCCCAACGTTCAAGAGTTCATCGCCAAGACCACTCAGGAGCTTCAGGAAGCTAGGGTCGTGCGCGGCGACCGCCGCCTACCCGGCGCGGCTCCCCATCCAGGCGAGGATTGTGGGCTGCGCGTCTGCGTCGTCATCCCAGGGCTCAACCGAGCCGCATCTCAAGAGCGCTTCTGGCCTTCGCATGTGGGACGCTGCGAGGGTCCGCCGCACAGCTATTCGCATGCCTTTCAGCCTACCGAACGCGGCTGCCACCTACCATCGCACCTGCAGATCATCCTGGCGGCTTAGGAGGCCAGGCACCATCCGGCCCTAGCAGAGATGGGGATGGTCCTCAGGGAACCACCCTGACCCCCAGAGCCTCCTGAGGCTCAGGGCCCCGGTGGCTCGTAAGGGTCGGCCCCTTCACCATGCATCTTCAGCTACCCCAACACCCCCTCTACAACGGAACCAGGTGACATCCCCCAAGTTCATTTCAACTGGGAGCGCCCTCAGGGCTGCATTATTCCCAGGCCGCGTGGGTCCGTCCCTGCGGAATGTATCCCTTTTATGTTTTTAGCTTACCTTGCTGGGGGCGCCCCTTGGGCTGCATCATCCCTAAGCCGCTTGGGTCTGACCCAGTGACATGTACCCATTCTGCATTTACCTAAGCTGATTTTCCTTTCATGCCTAATCCACATGTGATTATCACCACTTCGATTGCCACCTACCACGGGAGCTGCTCACGCTGGCATGACACTTGCGCACGGGTCCGTCACTTCAACACCGACAAATCTGAGCAGTCAAGCTCTGGCCCGCGGCAGCCTCGCGCGCGTCACCTCACCAGGCCCTTAGTGCCCTCACCCTTCTTTCGGAGCAACCGATGGCCGGCCGGCAATCATAATGGCAACCCGTGCCTTTCTCGTGCTGATTTGCAGGAGCCACTTGGGGTCTATAGCGGGCGGCACCGCGAGCTCCTTCTCTTTCCCATGTGATCTGCTTGTGCATTAAAAAGGGGGCTCCTGAGTATCGTGACTCAGGAGCTCTTACTAGCTCTCCAGCCCTCACCCCCTGGCCTTGACCACGGCACCGCGACCTGGCATACCGGCGGCGCCCGAGCTCGCTCGAGCGCCGGGACCTGAGGACGTAGAGCACGAAGGAGAGTGCGGGGAAGAAAGGGGAGGTTCGCACGGGCCTAACCTAGCCGCGCCACGGCTGCCGACGCGTGAGTTTGGCGCAACGCAGGGGAAGGACTCCATATTACCAAGATAAGTTTCACGCCTGGAACAGCTAATCGCTACGATGCGGAATTCTCACTTGATGTGGCTCTGTGACGGCAACGTTGCCTTCCTTTCTCACCTCTCGGCGGCTGCTTGCATGCTAAAGGGGACCTCCTGAGCATCGCGCCTCAGGGGCTCTTACTGGACCTCGGGCTGCTCACCTCCTGGCCTTGACCACGTCATCGTGACCTGGCATACCAGCGATGGTTGCAGCCTGCCTGGGGACCGGGACCTGTCAGCGTAGAGCGCCAAGTCCTCGCCAGGTTAGAAAGGGGGAACTAAGCCGAGATGGGACAAGCACTCACACGATTTCATAATAAGGATAACATCAACAAAAGACATCACGGACCCTTTACATGCCCCCCGGGTTGTTTTTCGATTCCTCGCAGGGAACAAAAGAAGAGAACTTTGAGGAGCCCTAACTACACGCGCCTTCGTGGTCGACGCCATCATCAACAGTGGGCCACGGGAGATCGGCGCCAACCCCATCCAGAGCAACTGCGGCGACGGCCCAATGCTGCCGCCTTGCTCCGGGCGCGGCGATAGCTTGGGGGTACATAGTTGTCGTCGCTCGTCTCCGGAGTCCTGAAGAGCTCGGGAGAGTCGCTGGACTCCCAAGTGTTGTTGCTGTTGCCGGAGGAGCCACTAGAGGAGCGGACGGCGGCCCCAACCCCTGCCGCGTCGATGTCCTGAGTGCCCCCTCCGGGTCAGCACTCCAGGCGGTGGCCTTCCGTGTCGAAGACCTTGAAGGACAACAAGGAAGCGCCATCGTATTTAAAATGGATCACTAGGGCGCCCCCCCGTTCGGCAGACCCGGGCAACCTCGCCTCAGCCTCGGGTCGTGAAGATCTTGCCCGGGGAAATGACCTTAACCTCCACTCCGGTCGCCAGGGCACCACAGTCGGCGTGCTGCAGCCAAAGCTCGAGAGGCCCCATCGGCGGCATCTCGGTGGAGAAGAACGAAGAGAAGCGGATCCAGGTGCTTGGAGGCATTGCCGCATGCAGCATGAGCTCGCGAGAGGAGTCTGCGACGTGGACTCCAGGAGCGACAACGCGCCACCACGGCACGCCGACCATGGCTGCGGCGCGGGCGATGCTGCTCACCGCCCCTTTCTGCGGAGCCCTCGGTGGGGCCGCACTGGGTATTGGGTACCCAGGAGCTAGCCGCTCGCACCAAGACCTCGTCATCTCTAGGCTCATGACCTCGCAACAGCGGCGGTGGACTGGCCTCTTCTTCGGCGGAAGCAAATCGGGTCCGTCCCGAGGAGCCTTCCCCTTCTCTTTGACCGAGAAACTACGAATCGGTGCCATTGGCGTCAAGACTGGAGGTGGAGCAGGGAAGAAGGAGAAGGTGGAGCAGGAAGAGACGGGCGACGGGGGCTCTCGCCCCTCCTCATTTATAGCCCAAGGGAGGCCAACCGTCGACCTCCACGATCACAGGTAATGATAACCTTTTTTGCATGCAGCAGAGACTCGTCAAGTCGGGCAGTTGCTGAGGCAGCGTGGGGAAGCGGAGACGCCCACGTCCAATCAGTCTAAGCCAAGTGGTGCTCGGCACTTGCCCTTTGGCTTTGCCGCTACGCCAAGTCTAAGCGCGCCTTGGGCCCGGGGGCTACTATCGGCGTTCTGGGAATGGCGGTCCCCAGACTTGCCTGCCTGCGGCCCGCGGCGTGGCTCCACCAGTGGCCCAGTACGGCCCGTCTTCATCAACTAACACTCAAGACCCTCACGAGGGGCCAAGCCTCGCGGGGCGGACGACACAAGGCCTCCTTAGAAGTGGCCTCACCAGGCAGGCTCGCGAGGGGGCGGAGAGATCAAGGAAAGCCATGATGACCAAGGCCAGGCGGGCGCCAGTGTGCGTAGTGTCCTCGTTTCCCCTTTGGTGCTAACGAGGGGAGTGCAGGCGCGGAGTGCCGAGGCATCAGGCAAAGGTTTCCATATCGGTGCAACAAGACCAAGACAAGCAGGACGGCATGACAGAGGTCATCGTGGAGCCCAAGACGGCATCACCCCCAGCGCCTTTGACAGATGAAGACCACCTTTAGTCAGGATAGCTTGTACTAGCTGTCCCTTTCAAAACGGCCGTTGTTGGATCCCTTCCTGCTCAATATTTGTGTCACGCCCAATATGCGACCCTATCCAAAAGGAACTCGAAGGTCCCACCAAGGATAGACCCGCATATTGAAACGCTTTTGCAAGGTGGATATCATTACATGAACATTACATAATAGATGGGGATACATACATAAGACATACAATGCCACACGAATACAACATCACATCATACATAAGGGAACCATCCGGCTATGGATGAAACACAAACAGAAACTCAAACGACATCCACCCTGCTAGCCCAGGCTGCCGACCTGGAACCTATCCCCTGATCGAAGAAGAAGCAGAAGAAGAACTCCAAAACAAGCAAGCATCGCTCTCACGTCATGATCATCGCAAAACCTGTACCTGCAACTGTTGTTGTAGTAATCTATGAGCCACGCGGACTCAGCAATCCCATTACCATGGGTATGAAGACTAGCAAAGCTTAATGGGAAAGGAAGGGGTAAAGTGGTGAGGTTGCAGCAGCGGCTAAGCAAGTATGGCGGCTAACATACGCAAATGAGAGCAAGAAGAGAAACAAAGGAACGGTCGTGCAGCTAGTAATGATCAAGAGGTGATCCTGAACTCCTACTTACGTCAAACATAACCCAGAAACCGTGTTCACTTCCCGGACTCCGCCGAGAAGAGACCATCACGGCTACACACACGGTTGATGCGTTTTAATTCGGATCTGGTGTCAAGTTATCTACAACCGGACATTAACAAATTCCCATCTGCCACATAACCGCGGGCACGACTCTCGAAAGTTTATACCCTGCAGGGGTGTCCCAACTTAGCCCATGATAAGCTCTCGCGATCAACGAAGGATATACCTTCTCCCAGGAAGACCCGATCAGTCTCGGAATCCCGGTTTACAAGACATTTCGACAATGGTAAAATAAGACCAGCAAGACCGCCCGATGCGCCGACATCCCGATAGGAGCTGCACATATCTCGTTCTCAGGGCAACACCAGATAAGCTAAGCGTACAGGTACCGACGTAACCCAAGTTGCCAAGGGATGGTCCCGCACGGTGCTCTAGTTTGGACCAACACTTAGACAAGCATTGGCCCGGCGGGCTAATAAAGATGACCCTCAAGAGAGCGACTCCCAAGGGAAAAGTAGGTGGTGGTGAGGCAAATGGTAAAACCAAGGTTGGGCCTTGCTGGAGGAGTTTTATTCAAACCGAACTGTCAGGGGGGTCCCATAAATCACCCGACCGTGTAAGGAACGCAAAATCCGGGAACATAACACCGGTATGATGGAAACTAGGGCGGCAAGAATGGAACAAATCACCAGGCATAAGGCCGAGCCTTCCACCCTTTACCAAATATATAGATGCATTAATAATATAAGAGATATTGTGATATCCCAACATAACCCTGTCCACCATGGAGAAATCTTCAACTTCACCTGCAACTAGCAACGCTATAAGAGGGGCTGAGCAAAAGCGGTAACATAGCCAAGCAACGGTTTGCTAGGAAAGGTGTCAAAGGTTAGAGGTTCATGGCAATTTGGGGAGGCTTGAAGAGCAAATGATAGGTAACACAGCATAGCGATAGAACGAAGCAACTAGCATAGCAATGATAGTAGTGAGATCCAGGGTAGCGGTCATCTTGCCTGAAATCCCACAAGGAAGAAGAACGAGTCCATGAAGAAGATGAAGCCACGAACGAACCAAGCGTAGACGAACGAATCCTCACGATCGCAACGAAACAGGAACTATCGAGAAGAAGCACACAACATGGTAAACACACCACACCTAACAAGACATGATGCACAATAAGCATGATGCATGACAAAGCTAGATGAGGCTACTCATGGCAAGAGATGATGCAAACAAGAACAACACACCAAGGCAAGTTTAAATCAGGCCGGAAACAACATATAACAATTCCGGTAAGTCCTCATATGCAAATTTCGAAATTGGTCCAGAACTGAATAAACCTTATGTTCAAGTTGTTAAACAGCAAGTTAAGATGCACCAAGATGATCTACACGAGATTCTAGTCAAGTTACATATAAAGTTCATTTAGTTCGGAGCTACGGCCTAGAAGATATGAGCAAAACAAGTTAAACATGGCATTGATGCAAAATGCACGCAAACATCAAGCAAACACCTCAAAACAAGGATGCAACATGATAATATGAAACTATATGCAAAATCAAGCAAGTTTCATATGGAGCACACTCAAAACGGAGCAACGGTTCAACACATACACTCTATACAAGTCATAACAACAATCTGTCCATAACAGCAACTAGGCATATTGCAAGCATCAAAACAACATGCTACATTATCCCAACGTAATAACAAAAGGCATGGGCATGAAGTACAGGTAAAGCATGACAAAACATGAACACTGAGCTATCTCCAGAAACAACTAGAACATGCTCAAAAGGACATGGAAATATTGCAAATTATAACAGTTTCAGACATTAGCAGAAATATCGTCAGGTTGCAATGTTTAGAGCTATCAAACAACATGTTAGAGGAACTTATCATGGCAAATAAAGGCATGGCATGAATCTACTAATTACATAGAACAAAAGTCCCTTACTGACCATGAGCCAAAATGGCACAGAAAATATGATGGCACCCATGTAAACATGGCAAGTTATATGACAGATTCATACATGGCAGGAACAACAATAAGTAGGCATGTTGGTGAGCTTGAACCACTCACCACAGAGCAATACATGGCATGGAAAGGCAACCAACAACAAGAAGACATGTTTATGAAGCTAAGAATGGCAAGAGCAAGTTCATAGGGTGCATGGATCACTAGAAAAACACATGGCCAAAACTGAACTTCATGTTAACAGGCTGACAACAACATTATTTAGCAAGTTTGGAGCAAGATTACAACACTTACAGCAGACTATAAATGCAACCAGGGGCATGAGGGGATAGAGCAAGACATGTACAACAAAACATCCTTAGTGAACATCTCCAGATTATGCACGAAATGACTTGTAGCCGCAGGTTTACATAGCAACAAAATGTAACAGAATCAGCCTAGCAAAACAGTAACACCAAGTACCCCACTTAACAAGCTTGATGCACTCACTACACAAGTCACAAAAATACATGGATTGCACCACTGGAAAGATGGCATGGCATAGATCAAAACACATGTAGACATCAACCTCATAGGATGCACACATCAAACATGGCAAAAATGACAAATGAGCATGTTATAACAGTCCAGCAGATTAACATCAACATGCACTCTTCCAACAGAATTTCGGGCATCAAGATGAGCTCAAATGGAAATGATGCAATGCAGAGGAATGAAGTACTCGTCGAGACGAACAATTTGACATATTACACGCACGAAACGAAGCATTATACATGGAGTTATGATGCGTTGAACATGGCATGATAATGCTAAAAACTAGGGACTTAGAGAAATCGGGGGCAACCTCCAAGATCCGGATCTGGATCTGGCGTGTTCCACGAGGGCGGCCGGAGCGTCGCCAGAGTTGGGGCCAGGGTGGCCGGCGATGAGGAAGGAGGCCGGAGAGGGGGGCGAGGCGAGGCGGCGGGGCACGGGGCACCGGGCCTGCGGCGCTCGAGGCCGGCGG
>NC_041389.1:198805976-198808736 GCF_002162155.2 Triticum dicoccoides | reverse complement strand
GCGGGGCAGCGCCCGCGGCGGCGGCGTCGGCGGGTTGGGCCCCGCGGGCCCGATCCAGGCTCGGCGGGCCTGGTGCGGCGGAGGAGAGAGAGAGGGCCGGCGGCGGCGACGTGGCGGCCTGCGATTTGTCGGGGGCGGCAGGCAGACACGTCCGGCACGGGATGGACATGTCCGGCGGCGCGAGAGGAGCGGGGCTAGGGTTTCATCTCCGATTTGGACGGGGAGGGACACATATTTATAGGTAGAGGGAGCTAGGAGAGTCCAAATGGGGTGCGGTTTTCGCCCACACGATCGTGATCGAACGACCGAGAGCATGGAGGGGAGTTTGCTGGGTTTTGGGCCACTTTGGAAGGGGTGTTGGGCTGCAACACAAAGAGGGCTTTACGATTACCCAGTTAAACGTTGGAGTATCAAACGACCTCCAAATGGCACGAAACTTGACAAGCGGTCTACTGGTGCTATACCAAGGCTGCTTGGCAAACCTCGGTCCATTCCGAGAACGTTTAATACCCGCTCGCAATGAGAGAGAAAAAGGGGACACCGGAGGACATAGGAGTGCCGGATTACAAAACGGACAACGGGGAAATGCTCGGATGCATGAAACGAACACGAATGTGAAATGAGATGCACATGACGACATGATATGAAATGCATAAGATGACATGGCAAAGTGCAACACGCAAGCAAATGACAAGGCAACGATGGCGAATAACTAGCGGACACCTGACGCAATGAATCCGGGGCGTTACAATTTGAAGAGAGGACCAGTGCCTCTATAAATAGGGCTAGCCACCACAGTAGAAGGGACGGATCGATTCCTCCCCAACACACCTCACCAGCTCAAGAACACCTCTTCTCAGGAGGCTGTTCTTCCCAAGAGGCAATCCACCACCACCACACAGGAGTAGGGTATTACACCACAACAGTGGCCCGAACCTGTATAAACCTTGTGTCTCTTGTGCTGTGAGTTCATCTAGCTAAGCTTAGCTATCGCGGCGAGGCTGAGAGCAAGATTCTGTAGGGGAAATCTTCGTGCACACCCCAGTGTTCAAACCTAAAGGGTTTTGCCGGAACCCGAAATCCGACAGACTCATGAGCATCGCGTCTCAGGAGCCTAACTGGTCACGTAGCCCCTCACCCCTTGGGCTCGTCCTGGTGATCCGGACGACCAAACGGCGGCTGAGGTACTTCACCAAGAGGGTATCCCGGTGCCTCCCCTAGGAGCCTGGTGTCTTGGAGGAGTGGCTCTTTAGGCCGTCGGCAGCTCCCCCCCGTTCCCAAGCCGGTGCTTCCTCGGGAGGAGCTGCCCGCGGCACCCACCATGGGCGCCCCAGCCTGTGGCCCGGCTTCGGGGGCCCGTGTGCTCCTCGTGCTCGAGCCTTAGGAGGGGTGCTAGACCGAGGTATTCAAGGCCTACCTGCTTCAGGGCACCCTGCCGGAGAAGGAAGAGGATGCAGAGTGGGTGGCCTGCCAAGCCACTGCATACTGCATCCAAGATGGTGAGCTTTACCGAAGGCGCCTGAACAATGTCTCCCAATAGTGCATCTCCAAGGAGCAGGGGGTACAGGCTGCTGGCCGACATTCATGGCGGGGATTGCAGGCATCATTCCTCATCACGCACCCTCGTGGGCAAGGCATTCCGCAGCGGGTTCTACTGGCCCATGACGCTTAACGACGCCACTGAACTGGTAAGATCTTGTGAAGCCTATCAATTCCATGCTAAGCAGATCCACCAGCCCGCTCAGGGCCTCTAGACCATCCCGCTCACATGGCAATTCGCGGTCTCGGGGTTGGACATCCTGGACCCGTTTCCTCGAGCGCCCTAGGGCTACCGCTACCTCTACGTCGCCATCGACAAGTTCACCAAATGGGCGGAAGTGGAAGTTGTCCGCACCATTCCGGCCGGCTCTGGGGTCAAGTTCATCAAGGGCCTCATGAGCCGCTTCGGGGTGTGTAGGACCTTGAAGTACGTCTAGAGGGGGGGGGGTGATTAGACTAGTTGACCAATTAAAAACTTAACCTTTTCCCAATTTTAGAGTTTGGCAGATTTTAGCTATCTTTGGACAAGTCAAGCAATCATCACACAATGCAAGCAAGCATGCAAAGAGTATATGAGCAGCAGAAATTAAGGCATGCAACTTGCAAGAATGTAAAGGGAAGGGTTTGGAGGATTCAAACGCAATTGGAGACACGGATGTTTTTGGCGTGGTTCCGATAGGTGGTGCTATCGTAAATCCACGTTGATGGAGACTTCAACTGTCACATCCCTAGCTTCTGGTGCTGTCTGGTGTGTGCATCATGTTTAAATTCAAATGAAATTTGAATTGAGGAATTTTCAAAAGCCTCAGGAAACCTCTAAAAATAACCAACAATTAAATCTTCTCAAATGTGTCCAAGAAAATGTTCCTGTTATTCCATGGAAATATTGGTAAGAGGTAAAATTTAAGCCAATATTTTTGGAGTCACAGAGATAATTATTTTGGCCATTTGAATTAATCCAATAACTATTTGCTTTGGATTTATATTTAATATATATTAAATATGACTCCAATAATTCTGGAAGTTTGTGAGTGGCTTTGTATATATTTTAGCAAGCCACATAAAAATCTACAGAATTTATTTAAATGATTTAGTTGCTAAACTAAATCAAAACAAACTACAGAAAATAGAAAAAAAAGTAAAAGAGAGAGAGCAGAAGGACTTACCTGGCGCCACTTACCTGGCCCAACACTGTGCAGCCAGCAGCGGCCCAGCCCACCA
>NC_041389.1:198797623-198805634 GCF_002162155.2 Triticum dicoccoides | reverse complement strand
CCACGCGGCTCCCTCGACCCTCCCTCACTCTCCCGCGTCTCTCCCTCCGTCCCTATCCCCCTCTGCTCCCTCTCCCTCTCTGCCCGAGCGGAGCCCGTCGCCACCGACGCCGTTCGCCGCGGCCACCAGCCACCCCCTCGCTCCCTCTATGCATCCCTGAGCTCCGCCCTGACCCCGTGGAGCTACACACGCGACGCACGCGACCAGAGGAGGCCGCAGTCGACCGGAGCGTCGTCGTCTTCATCTCCGGTGCCCGGAGATCACCGTCGTCAATTCGCCGTTGCAGAGGCGTCCCTGAGCCCACTCAGCGTCTCGTCCGACTCCCCGTGAGCTCCTCTTCTCTTCCCCTCACTCCCCGCACCTGATTTCGTCCCCTAGCTCCATCTTCCACCACGGCTGAAGCTCGCCGCCGTCATGCCTCGTCGCCGTCGTGGCCAGAGCCACTGTGGCTCGAAGCCGGGCACACCATCGTGCTCCACACCTCACCAGGAGCACGTAGCACGCACCAACGCCTCCCCTAGCGCCCTGCATCGCCTAACCCGCCGTTGGCCGAACTCCGGCCGCCGCTCACGAGCTCGCCGTTGTCGGTACCGGCCACCACAGGCACGGCCACCACCACCATTCGATGCGCACCAGCAAGGGCTCTCCAACGAGCCCAAGCACAGCCTCGCCCGTGCCCTATAGCGCGTTTCCGGCTCGCGCCGCCGTCTCGGTCCTCGCCGGGGTCATGTCGCCGGTGGGTTTGACCCCACTGACCCGGGATTTGACCCTGCTAATTAACCCTGTGACACTGACAGCAGGGCCCCACCTGCTAATTAATCCTAGATTAGTTTCTGTTTAGTTTTTAACTAATCCTAGTGGCCCCACGCGTCAGCTTTGACTAAGCTGACGTGGCTGTTGACTGGGCCCACATGTCAGCGACACTAATCAGCCCCAGTCACTGACCAGTGGACCCCACTGATCAGGTTTGACCACCAGCAGCGTCTGTTGACCTGCTGACGTCATAGTGACGCAATGCTGACGCAATAAGTATTTTCTGGATTTATTAATATTCAGGAAATCCCAGAAAATAGCTAAAACTTCTAAAAATCATAGAAATTCAACCGTAACTCCAAATTAAATAAATTATATATGAAAAATTATCAGAAAAATTCAAGGAATCCATCTGTACCATTTTCATGCATGTTAGAACAACTTATCACTACTGTTTAGGACAAATGAAGTGAATGACATTTAAATAACCACATATGGAGTTTGAATTTGAATCTTGTATTCAAACCAACTTCATTTAATCTGTTGCTAGTTGCATTAGCTCAAAACACATTCATATTGCCATGTCATAGCATGCATCATTTTGTGCATTGCATTGATTGTGTTCTTCTTTGTTGCCGGTATCTGTTCCCTCCCGGTAGACGATGTTCCGACGTTGTGATCGTTGACACTGATGAAGACTCAATGTTATCTTCAGAAGTGCCAGGCAAGCAAAACCCCCTTGTTCATTCCGATAAAATCCCACTCTCTCGCTCCTGCTCTCTTTTACTGCATTAGGACAACATCGATTCATCTGTTACTTGCTGCGGTAGCTGAACCCCTTTATCCTTTGCATGACCTGTCATTGCCACAGTAAATAGATGAAACCCACTAGCATGAGTAGGAGTTGTTTGAGCCCTGATGTGCCTACTCATTCATGCTTGTTTGTCATGCCTGCTACTGCTTAGAGTTGAGTCAGGTCTGATTCATCGAGGATGAATCAGAGGTGTGTGAACATGTCCTACTATGTGTGAGCTAAGTGTGTGAACACGATTTGGTAAAAGGTGTCGGTGAGAGGCCATGTAGGAGTACATGGTGGGTTGTCTCATTGAAGCCGTCCTTAGGAACTGAGTTCTGTGTTTGTGATCCATGATTCAGCTACTACCATACATTGGGCCCTGAAATATGACCCCGCTCGACTTCTTATTCACCCTCGTCCTTTGTCCAGGAGTTGCAAGTAGTTTCTGGTGTTTGTAGCTTACTGGAGGCCGTGGACAGCGCTGACCGTAGGGGTGGGCTGTGATGCGGTAGGTACGTGGCACGGTGTACCGGATGCCCGTTTGGTATCTCGGGAACCCTGTTCACATCGTTTGGGGCTGTGAGCGAAACTCCGGCCGGATCTCCTCATGGATGGAACCCGAATAGGCGATAAACCTGGACTAGAGACTTGAGTGTTTAGGTAGGTCGTGGTCTACACCCACGTCGGCTTTCGCTTGAAGTCTGCCGAGCACATGTCGTGTGCAGACGCTAAGTGGTGGAAACATGTATGAAGAAGTACACCCCTGCAGGGTTAACATCATCTATTCGAATAGCCGTGTCCGCGGAAAAGGACTTCTGGGTTGCTTATATCAGTTCATAGACAAGTGAAAGTGGATACTCTAAAAATACGCAAGATAAGCGTGAGTGCTATGGATGGCGTTCTCGTAGGGAGACGGGAGCGGATCCATAGTGGTGTATTGATATGGTGAATATGTGGACTCGTGTGCGCCACCTCAAAAGAGTCGCTTGCAGTCGTAGTTTAGGATAGCCACCGAGTCAAAGCTGGCTTGCTGCAGTTAAACCCCACCATCCCCTTTGTTGATAATGATGCATATGTAGATAGTTCTGATGTAAGTCTTGCTGGGTACATTTGTACTCACGTTTGCCTATTTTATGTTTTTGCAGAGAGACTTCGGTCTCGCTAGTAGTTCCACGTGGACTTCGACGTTTAGCTTGTTACCTCAGCTACGATCTTGTGCCCTCGGCAGGATCTGATAGACAGTCAGGCTTCTCAGCCTTTTTCATTTATAGATGTCTGTACTCAGACATGATAGCTTCCGCTTGTGCTTTGATTTGTATGCTCTGAGTGTTGGGTCATGAGACCCATGTTTGTAATATCTCGCTCCTCGGAGCCTAATGAATAAATTACTTGAGTCGTAGAGTCATGTTGTGATGCCATGTTGTATTTGCACATATCGAGCATATTGTGTGTATGTTATTGAAATGCTTGGTATGTGTGGGATCTGACCATCTAGTTGTTTATCTTTAGTAGCCTCTCTTACCGGGAAATGTCTCCTAGTGTTTCCACTGAGCCATGGTAGCTTGCTACTGCTCCGGAACACTTAGGCTGGCCGGCATGTGTCCTTCTTCGTTCCTGTGTCTGTCCCTTCGGGGAAATGTCACGCGATGAATACCGGAGTCCTGTTAGCCCGCTACAGTCCGGTTCACCGGAGTCCTGCTAGCCCAGTGCTACAGCCTGGATTCACTCACTGATGACCGACACGTTCGATGCTGGGTCATGGATGCCTGTCCCTGTAAGTTTGTGCCACTTTGGGTTTACGACTAGCCATGTCAGCCCGGGCTCCTTATCATATGGATGCTAGCGACACTGTCATATACGTGTGCCAAAAGGCGCAAACGGTCCCGGGCAAAGGTAAGGCGACACCCGTGGGAATATCGTGCGTGAGGCCACAAAGTGATATGAGGTGTTACATGCTAGATCGATGTGGCATTGAGTCGGGGTCCTGACAGCGTTGGTATCAGAGCTTGACTGCCTGTAGGATTACCAAGCCAAACTGATCGAAGTTGAGTCTAGAAATTCTTTAGTTATTTAAGGGAATTGATTGTGGGATGGAACGTAAGGCTCTTTTTACTCCTTTACCTCATGCCCTTCTGATCTGAGTCATCTTATCTTTCCTACGGGGATTAAGAACTTGGCTATCTCTTCCTTCTATCAGGATCACGTGTTACTAATCTGCAGACTTGTAGGATTGATGGTTCTAAGCTTGAGTTCAGTTTCTACTTCCGTATGTTAATTGTTGATCTCGAAACCTTGATATTGTGCTTCTGAGTGGTTATGCCACCATTTTTGAGAATGTCTCAAACCTTTTCTGAGCATTTACAGCCGTTATGCTGTCCGAGTCATCCCAGGTTTCTAAGTAGTCTGATGCATTTGCAAATCCTTTCTTCCCGTTTCAATGTTCCCATGGGCCAGATTAACCACACTAATCAGTGAGTTGAGGTACTCCGTTACCTTGACATATATGTTGGAGATATTATTATGACCCTAGGTGTCTTAGGGGATCACCTAGTAATTTAGCCATGATTGGTGTCCCAGTGTGATGATTCTGGCCTTTATCCTCGAAAGCATTCCGTGATGCTACTTAGTAATAGGTATTCTGTTCCTGGGTTCTTGAACCCGAGATTCACTTTACCTACCTCATGTTGATAGTAATTGCTAGTGCCTTTAGGATATTAGTAACTTTGCGATAGTCCTCGAGGTCCGTGGTATTTCCTTCTTCCAAATACTATGAACCGCTTATGGCAGATGTTTATTGGATCAAAGATCACAATTAGAGTACTCTTGAGGAGATCTCCATTCATAAATCGTGACTCTGCTAGTCCTACCTCTCTGCATGGGTTATCTGGAAGAAATGTTGATCTCGCTCGACATACTAATCTATGCATCCACAACTCAGAAAATTATATGTTCTCTTGAGTTGTCCCATCTTAGTTGTTCCGAACCTCGTCTATCAATTGATAGTCAAGAGTATGCGTGCGTTCGTTTATCGATGTCTATTACTCTTGTGGTCCGTCAAGCCATTCTATCGCAGAATGACTAGGAGAAACAAACTCCAGTAACTCATCCATATCTAGGATTGGGTCAAAGTAGTTGTATTCCGCAGATCAAATGCCAATCCAGCTTTTGGTTTTGTTCTACCTTGGAGTATTACCCCCTTTATGTCAGAATTGTCATGAGAACTGCACCAACTCTCATGAATTTTGACGTAGTGATACTTCTCACCATCATTAGTCATTCCTCGGCCCTCGTGTTATTGTAACCGGAATGCCGACAAATGAATCATGGCGTGTGAAATCAATACTCCCAGCAACCTCGTTGCTTGGTAGTTAAAGGATAATAATTTCAATCTTAGCATGTTGGTTTTTAAATCATCCCTCTAAGACTGATCGTGCTACCTAGTCCTTATTTCGGTGCACCCTTCGATTGATGAGTTAGGATCTTGTCAAGTCCTCACTCATTTGATCATATCGTCTTGCCCTCAAAAGCGAGATTGTTCTCGAGCTTAGTAACATACCGGTGGTTCGTGATTTTCTGGATGTCTTCTCTGAAGTATTACCAGGTTGTCACCTGACTGTTATGTTGAGCTCGTGATCAAGTTGGTTTCTTGTGAACCACCCTTTCTCCAAGAATCTGTGATGGATATCCCGGAGCTAGTTGGTTAAGCTAGACAACAACTTGGAGAGTTGGAAGATAAAAGCTTGCCTGACTTAGTTCGTTCCAAAGGGATATTCTTGTGTAGTGTGTGTTGAAGAAAGATGATATCTTCATCGATTGGTCCTTGTGATCAGTTGCTGGACCTATTGTCTTATCAATCCTTTGATTTGAGTGTGGGCTATCGTCAAATCAAATCAGTACCAATGATGCTCGTAATGTTCTCTTATTCGTGGTTGATCCCTCGAGCATACACCATTACATCTTTGGTCTGACCAATGCTATCACCGTGTTCACTTAACTATGGAATTCCTTTTAAAAGGAAACCTAGATGAATTGTTGTTGAGCCCATTGGCAACATCCTTATCTCCTCCATGATTTTGTTGAACATTAAGCTAGCGTTGGAAACTTTTGAAAGCATTTCTTCATGCTAACTCATGAAGTATTTGTTTGATGAAAGGAGTGACTTCCTCTTATACACGTGCATTTGGTGAAAGTTGCCGCCGTGGATTTGAGAAAGTTAGTTTTGCTTCCTCTGGAATCATCCCAAGTCAGTCATGCATACGTGCGAAGTATTCTGTGGTCTGGAGACTTGCAACCTTCATTCCATATGTGTTCCGAGCACACCAAGCCACTGATTGAGTTGTTCAAAGATAAAGGAGTCTGTCCAAGGTGAACTCTTTGGACTTCCACGCGTGGAGACTTCGATGTCATTAATGATGGTTCCCCCACCTGAACTCGGTAGTGTTTTATTATAAGACTACCACGTGGTCATGTTTGTCTGGGACAGCGTGTTCACATGTTTGTAGCAGAACCAGCTCATGTTTTGGAGCTTACTATCGTAGTTCATTCCCCGAGAATCTCGCAACGTCATCTCGTCGATTTGTGTTGCAAACTTTCATTTTTCTTCCTAGACTCGATGAGTCTGGAATATCCTGACACCAACCAGATCTGAATCTCAGGCAGATATGATGGTTTGGAACATTTCCCAAGAACTATAATATTGGTCCCTCGATAACCGGTAAAGTGGATGTCGTGGCCAACACACCCAGCCGGAAGACCTATTATTGTAGTATCTTGTTTGAGGAAGTTGACCACCTCCCCATAAGGACTTCGTAGGATTTACCCCCTAGCTATGCCTTATGATTTTAGTGTTTCCGAAGTACGACCTTACCTGATGTTCTAGATACCAGACCATTTCAAGGAATGGGATACGCTAGTACATCAAGGAGAACATTAGAAGCGGAGTGCTAAATGTCTCTCGGTCGATCATCCAGCTTTTATTTCCTTGGCCCCGCCAAGGGTGAAGTCTGAGAAGGTGTTATCTTCCTTTGCGTCTGCATCATCCATCATTAGCCATCATGGTAGTAAGTTGTGTTACCGGACCCTTGACACGGATGTTGGTAAAACCTTAATGATTATGGAAATGCTCAAGTCCTTGAGAGCACGCACAAGCGCTACGTGTTATCATCAGCACTACCTTGGATTCCTCTCAGTTTTCCTCGGCAATGCTATGACCTTCTCAAACCGTGAAATCACTCTCTATTGTTGGGTTCTTCCCCAGTTACCAGAATCATTCCCAGCATTTGCATTTTGTTCCCAGCTTGCACCACCAATGTGCCATTCTACCATGGGTCTCTTCCATCTCCGGTGATAAGCAAATTCATCCATTATGTTGTCTTCAACAAGGTAATCCACATCATCCAAGTCCGAGTATGCCATTCTACCGACTCCCTCCAAATGATCGCTTGTGATTGCCTTAGGCTGGTTTAAAGAGTCTCAATGATCTCTGAATCAAAAGTAATTCTTTTTGCCACTTAAGGGGATATCTCTATGAGTCACCTTCCCTAAGGTGTATCGTTATGGTATCATGGCAACTCAACTCCTCGCTACGTTGACAATCGATTACCACCTTCTTAAGCGTGAAATTGTGGTCTACCTAGTGAACCTCGTCACCCGCTCCACTCCGTCCCTGTAGTGGTATGCTTCGTCTCTCAGCTTGAGAGATGTTGCTATCTCACATTCCGGGAGTTAATCCTGAGTTGTTCGATCTTCGAGAAGATCGACCCTGCTAGAGTCTCCTTCTTTCCTCCATGTCATGTTGACAGGATTTTTCAAGGCAAGACTTCAAGACAATAATGGTGAATGAATCAACGTTCAACTGAAGTGCACCCTGGATCGTGAAGATTATACTAGTTTGCGTTTCCCCTTCACCTTACCCTACGCTTGAATCTCGAGACGAGATTCTTGTTTAGTGGGGGTGAGTTGTCACATCCCTAGCTTCTGGTGCTGTCTGGTGTGTGCATCATGTTTAAATTCAAATGAAATTTGAATTGAGGAATTATCAAAAGCCTCAGGAAACCTCTAAAAATAACCAACAATTAAATCTTCTCAAATGTGTCCAAGAAAATGTTCCTGTTATTCCATGGAAATATTGGTAAGAGGTAAAATTTAAACCAATATTTTTGGAGTCACAGAGATAATTATTTTGGCCATTTGAATTAATCCAATAACTATTTGCTTTGGATTTATATTTAATATATATTAAATATGACTCCAATAATTCTGGAAGTTTGTGAGTGGCTTTGTATATATTTTAGCAAGCCACATAAAAATCTACAGAATTTATTTAAATGATTTAGTTGCTAAACTAAATCAAAACAAACTACAGAAAATAGAAAAAAAAGTAAAAGAGAGAGAGCAGAAGGACTTACCTGGCGCCACTTACCTGGCCCAACACTGTGCAGCCAGCAGCGGCCCAGCCCACCA
>NC_041389.1:198704050-198797383 GCF_002162155.2 Triticum dicoccoides | reverse complement strand
CCTCGACCCTCCCTCACCCTATCCCCCTCTGCTCCCTCTCCCTCTCTGCCCGAGCGGAGCCCGTCGCCACCGACGCCGTTCGCCGCGGCCACCAGCCACCCCCTCGCTCCCTCTATGCATCCCTGAGCTCTACCCTGACCCCGTGGAGCTACACACGCGACACACGCGACCAGAGGAGGCCGCAGTCGACCGGAGCGTCATCGTCTTCATCTCCGGTGCCCGGAGATCGCCGTCGTCAATTCGCCATTGCAGAGGCGTCCCCGAGCCCACTCAGCGTCTCGTCCGACTCCCCGTGAGCTCCTCTTCTCTTCCCCTCACTCCCCGCACCTGATTTCGTCCCCTAGCTCCATCTTCCACCACGGCCGAAGCTCGCCGCCGCCGTGCCTCATCGCCGTCGTGGCCAGAGCCACTGTGGCTCGAAGCCGGGCACACCATCGTGCTCCACACCTCACCAGGAGCACGTAGCACGCACCAACGCCTCCCCTAGCGCCCTGCATCGCCTAACCCGCCGTTGGCCGAACTCCGGCCGCCGCTCACGAGCTCGCCGTCGTCGGTACCGGCCACCACAGGCACGGCCACCACCACCATTCAATGCGCACCAGCAAGGGCTCTCCAACGAGCCCAAGCACAGCCTCGCCCGTGCCCTATAGCGCGTTTCCGGCTCGCGCCGCCGTCTCGGGCCTCGCCGGCGTCATGTCGCCGGTGGGTTTGACCCCACTGACCCGGGATTTGACCCTGCTAATTAACCCTGTGACACTGACAGCAGGGCCCCACCTGCTAATTAATCCTAGATTAGTTTCTGTTTAGTTTTTAACTAATCCTAGTGGCCCCACGCGTCAGCTTTGACTAAGCTGACGTGGCTGTTGACTGGGCCCACATGTCAGCGACACTAATCAGCCCCAGTCACTGACCAGTGGACCCCACTGATCAGGTTTGACCACCAGCAGCGTCTGTTGACCTGCTGACGTCATAGTGACGCAATGCTGACGCAATAAGTATTTTCTGGATTTATTAATATTCAGGAAATCCCAGAAAATAGCTAAAACTTCTAAAAATCATAGAAATTCAACCGTAACTCCAAATTAAATAAATTATATATGAAAAATTATCAGAAAAATTCAAGGAATCCATCTGTACCATTTTCATGCATGTTAGAACAACTTATCACTACTGTTTAGGACAAATGAAGTGAATGACATTTAAATAACCACATATGGAGTTTGAATTTGAATCTTGTATTCAAACCAATTTCATTTAATCTGTTGCTAGTTGCATTAGCTCAAAACACATTCATATTGCCATGTCATAGCATGCATCATTTTGTGCATTGCATTGATTGTGTTCTTCTTTGTTGCCGGTATCTGTTCCCTCCCGGTAGACGATGTTCCGACGTTGTGATCGTTGACACTGATGAAGACTCAATGTTATCTTCAGAAGTGCCAGGCAAGCAAAACCCCCTTGTTCATTCCGATAAAATCCCACTCTCTCGCTCCTGCTCTCTTTTACTGCATTAGGACAACATCGATTCATCTGTTACTTGCTGCGGTAGCTGAACCCCTTTATCCTTTGCATGACCTGTCATTGCCACAGTAAATAGATGAAACCCACTAGCATGAGTAGGAGTTGTTTGAGCCCTGTTGTGCCTACTCATTCATGTTTGTTTGTCATGCCTGCTACTGCTTAGAGTTGAGTCAGGTCTGATTCATCCGGGATGAATCAGAGGTGTGTGAACATGTCCTACGGTGTGTGAGCTAAGCGTGTGAACACGATTTGGTAAAGGTAGCGGTGAGAGGCCATGTAGGAGTACATGGTGGGTTGTCTCATTGCAGCCGTCCTCAGGAACTGAGTTCTGTGTTTGTGATCCATGATTCAGCTACTACCATACATTGGGCCCTGAAATATGACCCCGCTCGACTTCTTATTCACCCTTGTCCTCTGTCCAGGAGTTGCAAGTAGTTTCTGGTGTTTGTAGTATGCTGGAGGCCGTGGACAGCACTGACCGTAGGGGTGGGCTGTGATGCGGTAGGCACGTGGCCGGGTATACCGGGCGCCCGTTTGGTGTCACGGAACCCTGTTCACATCGTTTGGGGCTGTGAGCGAAACTCCGGCCGGATCTCCTCATGGATGGAACCCGAATAGGCGATAAACCTGGACTAGAGACTTAGGTGTTTAGGTAGGTCGTGGTCTACACCCACGTCGGCTTTCGCTTGAAGTCTGCCGAGCACATGTCGTGTGCAGACGCTAAGTGGTGGAAACATGTATGAAGAAGTACACCCCTGCAGGGTTAATATCATCTATTCGAATAGCCGTGTCCGCGGTAAAGGACTTCTGGGTTGCTTATATCAGTTCATAGACAAGTGAAAGTGGATACTCTAAAATACGCAAGATAAGCGTGAGTGCTATGGACGGCGTTCTCGCAGGGAGACGGGAGCGGATCCATAGTGGTGTATTGATATGGTGAATATGTGGACTCGTGTGCGCCACCTGAAGAGTTACTTGCAATCATAGTTTAGGTTAGCCACTGAGTCAAAGCTGGCTTGCTGCAGTTAAACTCCACCACCCCCTTTGTTGATAATGATGCATATGTAGTTAGCTCTGATGTAAGTCTTGCTGGGTACATTTGTACTCACGTTTGCCTATTTTATGTTTTTGCAGAGAGACTTCGGTCTCGCTAGTAGTTCCACGTGGACTTCGACGTTTAGCTTGTTACCTCAGCTACGATCTTGTGCCCTCGGCAGGATCTGATAGACAGTCAGGCTTCTCAGCCTTTTTCATTTATAGATGTCTGTACTCAGACATGATAGCTTCCGCTTGTGCTTTGATTTGTATGCTCTGAGTGTTGGTTCATGAGACCCATGTTTGTAATATCTCACTCCTCGGAACCTAATGAATAAATTACTTGAGTCGTAGAGTCATGTTGTGATGCCATGTTGTATTTGCACATATCGAGCATATTGTGTGTATGTTATTGAAATGCTTGGTATGTGTGGGATCTGACCATCTAGTTGTTTATCTTTAGTAGCCTCTCTTACCGGGAAATGTCTCCTAGTGTTTCCACTGAGCCATGGTAGCTTGCTACTGCTCCGGAACACTTAGGCTGGCCGGCATGTGTCCTTCTTCGTTCCTGTGTCTGTCCCTTCGGGGAAATGTCACGCGATGAATACCGAAGTCCTGTTAGCCCGCTACAGTCCGGTTCACCGGAGTCCTGCTAGCCCAGTGCTACAGCCTGGATTCACTCGCTGATGACCGACACGTTCGATGCTGGGTCATGGATGCCTGTCCCTGTAAGTTTGTGCCACTTTGGGTTTACGACTAGCCATGTCAGCCCGGGCTCCTTATCATATGGATGCTAGCGACACTGTCATATACGTGTGCCAAAAGGCGCAAACGGTCCTGGGCAAAGGTAAGGCGACACCCGTGGGAATACCGTGCGTGAGGCCACAAAGTGATATGAGGTGTTACATGCTAGATCAATGTGGCATTGAGTCGGGGTCCTGACATCAACCCACGAAGGGTAATGGTTGCGCGAGTCCACGGAGGGCTCCACCCACGAAGGGTCCACGAAGAAGCAACCTTGTCTATCCCACCATGGCCGTCGCCCACGAAGGACTTGCCTCACTAGCGGTAGATCTTCACGAAGTAGGCGATATACTTGCCCTTACAAACTCCTTGGTTCAACTCCACAATCTTGTCGGAGGCTCCCAAGTGACACCTAGCCAATCTAGGAGACACCACTCTCCAAGAAGTAACAAATGGTGCATTGATGATGAACTCCTTGCTCTTGTGCTTCAAATGATAGTCTCCCTAACACTCAACTCTCTCTCATGGGATTTGGATCTGGTGGAAAGAAGATTTGAGTGGAAAGCAACTTGGGGAAGGCTAGAGATCAAGATTCATATGGTAGGAATGGAATATCTTGGCCTCAACACATGAGTAGGTGGTTCTCTCTCAGAAATGGTAAGTTGGAAGTGTAGGTTTAGTCTGGTGGCTCTCTCCACGAATGAAGAGGAGGTGGAGGGGTATATATAGCCTCCACACAAAATCTAACCGTTAAACACAATTTACCAAACTCGGTGGGACCGAATCAACAAACTCGGTCAGACCGATTTAGTAAACCTTGTGACTGTTAGGATTTTTGGTGGGACCGACATGCAACTCGGTAGGACCGATATGGTTAGGGTTTGGGTATAACATAATCTCAGTGAGACCGATTACACAAACTCGGTGAGACCGATTTTGGTAATAAGCTTTCCAGAGAGTTGGTCAGGTAAACTCGGTGGGACCGATTCGCTCATTTCAGTGAGACCGAAATGTTACGGAAGGGAAACAGGGAGTTTACATTGCAATCTCGATGGGACCGATCGCTCACTTCAGTTATACCGAAACGTTACGAAGGGAAACAGAGAGATTACAATCCCATCTCGGTGAGACCGAGATTGTTGGGGAACGTAGTAATTTCAAAAAATTTCCTACGCACACGCAAGATCATGGTGATGACATAGCAACGAGAGGGGAGAGTGCTGTCTACCTACCCTCGTAGACCGTAAGCGGAAGCGTTAGCACAACGCGGTTGATGTAGTCGTACGTCTTCACGATCCGACCGATCCAAGCACCGAACGTACGGGGCCTCCGAGTTCAGCACACGTTCAGCTCGATGACGATCTCCGGCCTCCGATCCAGCGAAGCTCCGGAGATGAGTTCCGTCAGCACGACCGCGTGGTGACGATGATGATGTTCTACCGGCGCAGGGCTTCGCCTAAACTCCGCGACGATATGACCGAGGTGGAATATGGTGGAGGGGGGCACCGCACATGGCTAAGGAACGATCCGTAGATCAACTTGTGTGTCTATGGGGTGCCCCCCTGCCCCTGTATATAAAGGAGCAAGGGGGGAGGCCGGCCGGCCCCTTGGGGCGCGCCAAGGAGGAGGAATCCTCCTCCTAGTAGGAGTAGGAGGAAGGGGGAGAGGGGGAAGGAAAGGGGGGGGGGGCGCCGCCCCCCCTCCTAGTCCAATTCGGACCAGAGGGGGGAGGGGGCGCGCGGCCCATGCTGGCCGCCCCTCTCTCCTTTCCCCTAAGGCCCATAAGGCCCAATACTCTCCCGGGGGTTCCGGTAACCCCTCCGGCACTCCGGTTTTCTCCGAAATCATCCGAAACACTTCCGGTGTCCGAATATAGTCGTCCAATATATCAATCTTTATGTCTCGGCCATTTTGAGACTCCTCATCATGTCCGTGATCACATCCGGGACTCCGAACAAACTTCGGTACATCAAAGCTTATGAACTCATAATAAAACTGTCATCGTAACGTTAAGCGTGCGGACCCTATGGGTTCGAGAACTATGTAGACATGACCTAGAACCATTCTCGGTCAATAACCAATAGCGGGACCTGGATGCCCATATTGGTTCCTACATATTCTATGAAGATCTTTATCGGTCAAACCGCATAACAACATATGTTGTTCCCTTTGTCATCAATATGTTACTTGCCCGGGATTTGATCGTCGGTATCCAATACCTAGTTCAATCTTGTTACCGGCAAGTCTCTTTACTCGTTCTGTAATACATCATCTTATAACTAACTCATTAGTTACAATGCTTGCAAGGCTTAGGTGATGAGTATTACCGAGAGGGCCCAGAGATACCTCTCCGACAATCGGAGTGACAAAACCTAATCTCGAATTATGCCAACCCAACATGTACCTTTGGAAACACCTGTAGAGTACCTTTATAATCACCCAGTTACGTTCTGACGTTTGGTAGCACATAAAGTGTTCTTCCGGTAAACGGGAGTTGCACAATCTCATAGTTGCAGGAACTTTGTATAAGTCATGAATAAAGCAATAGCAATACACTAAACGATCAAGTGCTAGGCTAACGGAATGGGTCATGTCAATCACATCATTCTCCTAATGATGTGATCCCATTAATCAAATGACAACACATGTCTATGGTTAGGAAACATAACCATCTTTGATTAATGAGCTAGTCAAGTAGAGGCATACTAGTGACTATATGTTTGTCTATGTATTCACACATGTATCATGTTTCCGGTTAATACAATTCTAGCATGAATAATAAACATTTATCATGATATGAGGAAATAAATAATAACTTTATTATTGCCTCTAGGGCATATTTCCTTCAGTCTCCCACTTGCACTAGAGTCAATAACCTAGATTACATAGTAATGATTCTAACACCCATGGAGTCTTGGTGCTGATCATGTTTTGCTCGTGAGAGAGGCTTAGTCAACGACTCTGCAACTTTCAGATCCGTACGTATCTTGCAAATCTCTATGTATCCCACTTGGACTTGGTCCCGAATGAAATTGAAGCGTCTCTTGATGTGTTTGGTCCTCTTGTGAAATCTGGATTCCTTTGCCAAGGCAATTGCACCAGTGTTGTCACAGAAGATCTTCATTGGTCCCGATGCACTAGGTATGACACCTAGATCGGAAATGAACTCCGTCATTTGCTGCTTCCGAAGCAGCTATGTACTCCGCTTCACATGTAGATCCCGCCACGATGCTTTGTTTAGAACTGCACCAACTTACAGCTCCACCGTTTAATAAAAACACGTATCCGGTTTGCGATTTAGAATCGTCCGGATCAGTGTCAAAGCTTGCATCGACGTAACCATTTACGACTAGCGCTTTGTTACCTCCATATACGAGAAACATATCCTTAGTCCTTTTTAGGTATTTCAGGATGTTCTTGACTGCTGTCTAGTGATCCGCTCCTGGATTACTTTGGTACCTTCCTGCCAAGCTTATTGCTAAGCATACGTCAGGTCTGGTACACAGCATTGCATACATGATAGAGCCTATGGCTGAAGCATAGGGAACATTTTCATTTTCTCTCTATCTTCTGCTGTGGTCGGGCATTGAGTTTGACTCAACTTCACACCTTGTAGCACAGGCAAGAATCCTTTCTTTGCCTGATCCATTTTGAACTTTTTCAAAATTTTGTCAAGGTATGTGCTTTGTGAAAGTCCTATTAAGCGTCTTGATCTATCTCTATAGATCTTGATGCCCAATATGTAAGCAGCTTCACCGAGGTCTTTCATTGAAAAACTTTTATTCAAGTATCCCTTTATGCTATCCAGAAATTCTATATCATTTCCAATTAATAATATGTCATCTACATATAAAATTAGAAATGCTACAGAGCTCCCACTCACTTTCTTGTAAATATAGGCTTCTCCAAAAGTCTGTATAAAACCATATGCTTTGATCACACTATCAAAGCGTTTATTCCAACTCCGAGATGCTTGCACCAGTCCATAAATGGAACGTTGGAGCTTGCACACTTTGTTAGCACCTTTTGGATCAACAAAACCTTCCGGCTGCATCATATACAACTCTTCTTCTAGAAATCCATTCAAGAATGCAGTCTTGACATCCATTTGCCAAATTTCATAATCATGAAATGCAGCAATAGCTAACATGATTCGGACAGACTTAAGCATCGCTACGGGTGAGAAAGTCTCATCGTAGTCAACCCCTTGAACTTGTCGAAAACCTTTTGCAACAAGTCGAGCTTTATAGACAATAACATTACCATCAGCGTCAGTCTTCTTCTTAAAGATCCATTTATTCTCAATGGCTTGCCGATCATCGGGCAAGTCAACCAAAGTCCATACTTTGTTTTCATACATGGATCCCATCTCAGATTTCATGGCTTCTAGCCATTTTGCGGAATCTGGGCTCATCATCGCTTCCTCATAGTTCATAGGTTCATCATGGTCAAGCAACATGACTTCTAGAATAGGATTACCGTACCACTCTGGTGCGGATCTTACTCTGGTAGAAACTTGATCTGAAGTTTCATGATCATTATCATTAGCTTCCTCACTAATTGGTGTAGTTGTCACAGGAACCGGTTCTCGTGATGAACTAGTTTCCAATAAGGGAGTAGATACAGTTATCTCATCAAGTTCTACTTTCCTCCCACTCACTTCTTTCGAGAGAAACTCCTACTCTAGAAAGGATCCATTCTTAGCAACGAATGTCTTGCCTTCGGATCTGTGATAGAAGGTGTACCCAACAGTCTCTTTTGGGTATCCTATGAAGACACATTTCTCCGATTTAGGTTCGAGCTTATCTGGTTGAAGTTTCTTCACATAAGCATCGCAGCCCCAAACTTTAAGAAACGACAACTTTGGTTTCTTGCCAAACCACAGTTCATAAGGCGTCGTCTCAACGGATTTTGATGGTGCCCTATTTAACATGAATGCGGTCGTCTCTAAAGCATAACCCCAAAACGATAGCGGTAAATCAGTAAGAGACATCATAGATCGCACCATATCAAGTAAATTACGATTACGACGTTCAGACACACCATTTCATTGTGGTGTTCCAGGTGGCGTGAGTTGCGAAACTATTCCACATTGTTTCAAGTGTAGGCCAAACTCGTAACTCAAATATTCACCTCCACGATCAGATCGTAGAAACTTTATTTTCTTGTTACGATGATTTTCCACTTCACTCTGAAATTCTTTGAACTTTTCAAATGTTTCAGACTTGTGTTTCATCAAGTAGATATACCCATATCTGCTCAAATCATCTGTGAAGGTGAGAAAATAACGAAACCCGCCGCGAGCCTCAACATTCATTGGACCACAAACATCAGTATGTATGATTTCCAACAAATCAGTTGCTCGCTCCATAGTTCCGGAGAACGGTGTTTTAGTCATCTTGCCCATAAGGCACGGTTCGCAAGTACCAAGTGATTCATAATCAAGTGATTCCAAAAGCCCATCAGTATGGAGTTTCTTCATGCGCTTTACACCGATATGACCCAAACGGCAGTGCCATAAATAAGTTGCACTATCATTATCAACTCTGCATCTTTTGGTTTCAACACTATGAATATGTGTATCACTACTATCGAGATTCAATAAAAATAGACCACTCTTCAAGGGTGCATGACCATAAAAGATATTACTCATATAAATAGAACAACCATTATTCTCTGATTTAAATGAATAACCGTCTCGCATCAAACAAGATCCAGATATAATGTTCATGCTCAACGCTGGCACCAAATAACAATTATTCAGGTCTAAAACTAATCCCGAAGGTAGATGTAGAGGTAGCGTGCCGACCACGATCATATCGACTTTGGAACCGTTTCCCATGCGCATCGTCACCTCATCCTTGGCCAGTGCTCGCTTATTCTATAGTCCCTGTTTCGAGTTGCAAATATTAGCAATAGAACCAGTATCAAATACCCAGGTGCTACTACGAGCTCTAGTTAGGTACACATCAATAACATGTATATCACATATACCTTTGTTTACTTTGCCATCCTTCTTATCCGCTAAATACTTGGGGCAGTTCCACTTCCAGTGACCAGTCTGCTTGCAGTAGAAGCACTCAGTTTCAGGCTTAGGTCCAGACTTGGGTTTCTTCTCTTGAGCAGCAACTTGCTTGCTGTTCTTCTTGAAGTTCCCCTTCTTCTTCCCTTTGCCCTTTTTTTTGAAACTAGTGGTCTTGTTGACCATCAACACTTGATGCTCCTTCTTGATTTCTACCTCCGCAGCTTTTAGCATTGCGAAGAGCTCGGGAATAGTCTTGTTCATCCCTTGCATATTATAGTTCATCACAAATCTCGTGTAGCTTGGTGGCAGTGATTGGAGAATTCTGTCAATGACACTATCATCCGGAAGATTAACTCCCAGTTGAATCAAGTGATTATTATACCCAGACATTTTGAGTATATGCTCACTGACAGAACTATTCTCCTCCATCTTGCAGCTGTAGAACTTATTGGAGACTTCATATCTCTCAATCTGGGCATTTGCTTGAAATATTGACTTCAACTCCTGGAACATCTCATATGCTCCATGACATTCAAAACGTCGTTGAAGGCCCGGTTCTAAGCCGTAAAGCATGGCACACTGAACTATAGAGTAGTCATCAGCTTTGCTCTGCCAGACGTTCTTAACGTTGTCAGTTGCATCAGCAGCAGGCCTGGCACCCAGCGGTGCTTCCAGGACGTAACTTTTTTGTGCAGCAATGAGGATAATCCTCAGGTTACGGACCTAGTCCGTGTAATTTCTACCATCATCTTTCAACTTTGCTTTCTCAAGGAACGCATTAAAATTCAACGGAACAACAGCACGAGCCATCTATCTACAAACAAACATAGACAAGCAAAATACTATCATGTACTAAGTTCATGATAAATTTAAGTTCAATTAATCATATTACTTAAGAACTTCCAGTTAGACAGACATCTCTCTAGTCATCTAAGTGATTACGTGATCCAAATCAACTAAACCATAACCGATCATCACGTGAGATGGAGTAGTTTTCAATGGTGAACATCACTATGTTGATCATATCTACTATATGATTCACGCTCGACCTTTCGGTCTCCGTGTTCCGAGGCCATATCTGCATATGCTAGGCTCGTCAACTTTAACCTGAGTATTCCGCGTGTGCAAAACTGGCTTGCACCCGTTGTAGATGGACGTAGAGCTTATCACACCCGATCATCACATGGTGTCTGGGCATGACGAACTTTGGCAACGGTGCATACTTAGGGAGAACACTTCTTGATAATTTTTAGTGAGAGATCATCTTAAAATGCTACCGTCAATCAAAGCAAGATAAGATGCATAAAGGATAAACATCAGATGCAATCAATATAAGTGATATGATATGGCCATCATCATCTTGTGCTTGTGATCTCCATCTCCGAAGCACCGTCGTGATCACCATCATCACCGGCGTGACACCTTGATCTCCATCGTAGCATCGTTGTCGTTACGCCATCTATTTCTTCTACGACTATCGCTACCGCTTAGTGATAAAGTAAAGCAATTACAGGGCGTTTGCATTTCATACAATAAAGCGACAACCATATGGCTCCTGCCAGTTGCCGATAACTTCGGTTACAAAACATGATCATCTCATACAATAAAATATAGCATCACGTCTTGGCCATATCACATCACAACATGCCCTGCAAAAACAAGTTAGACGTCCTCTACTTTATTGTTGCAAGTTTTACGTGGCTGCTACGGGCTTAAGAAAGAACCAATCTCACCTACGCATCAAACCACAATGATAGTTTGTCAAGTTGATGCTGTTTTAACCTTCGCAAGGACCGGGCGTAGCCACACTCGGTTCAACTAAAGTTGGAGAAACTGACACCCGCCAGCCACCTGTGTGCAAAGCACGTCGGTAGAACCAGTCTCGCGTAAGCATACGCGTAATGTCGGTTCGGGCCGCTTCATCCAACAATACCGCCGAACCAAAGTATGACATGCTGGTAAGCAGTATGACTTATATCGCCCACAACTCACTTGTGTTCTACTCGTGCATATAACATCAAACCATAAAACCTAGGCTCGGATGCCACTATTGGGGAACGTAGTAATTTAACCAGTTTTCCTACGCACACGCAAGATCATGGTGATGACATAGCAACAAGAGGGGAGAGTGTTGTCTACGTACCCTCGTAGACCGTAAGCGGAAGCGTTAGCACAACGCGGTTGATGTAGTCGTACGTCTTCACGATCCGACCGATCCAAGCACCGAACGTACGGGGCCTCTGAGTTCAGCACACGTTCAGCTCGATGACGATCTCCGGCCTCCGATCCAGCGAAGCTCCGGAGATGAGTTCCGTCAGCACGACGGCGTGGTGACGATGATGATGTTCTACCGGCGCAGGGCTTCGCCTAAACTCCGCGACGATATGACCGAGGTGGAATATGGTGGAGGGGGGCACCGCACACGGCTAAGGAACGATCCGTAGATCAACTTGTGTGTCTATGGGGTGCCCCCCTGCCCCCGTATATAAAGGAGCAAGGGGGGAGGCCGGCCGTCCCCTTGGAGCGCGCCAAGGAGGAGGAATCCTCCTCCTAGTAGGAGTAGGACTCCTCCTTTCCTACTCCTACTAGGAGGGGGGAGGAAGGAGGAGAGGGCGAAGGAAAGGGGGGGCGCCGCCCCCCCTCCTAGTCCAATTCGGACCAGAGGGGGGAGGGGCGCGCGGCCCATGCTGGCTGCCCCTCCCTCCTTTCCCCTAAGGCCCATAAGGCCCAATACTCTCCCGGGGGGTTCCGGTAACCCCTCCGGCACTCCGGTTTTCTCCGAAATCATCCGGAACACTTCCAGTGTCCGAATATAGTCGTCCAATATATCAATCTTTACGTCTCGACCATTTCGAGACTCCTCTTCATGTCCGTGATCACATCCGGGACTCCGAACAAACTTCGGTACATCAAAGCTTATGAACTCATAATAAAACTGTCATCGTAACGTTGAGCGTGCGGACCCTACGGGTTCAAGAACTATGTAGACATGATCTAGAACCATTCCCGGTCAATAACCAATAGCGGGACCTGGATGCCCATATTGGTTCCTACATATTCTACGAAATCTTTATTGGTCAAACCGCATAACAACATACGTTGTTCCCTTTGTCATCGGTATGTTACTTGCCCGAGATTTGATCGTCGGTATCCAATACCTAGTTCAATCTCATTACCGGCAAGTCTCTTTACTCGTTCCGTAATACATCATATTATAACTAACTCATTAGTTACAATGCTTGCAAGGCTTAGGTGATGAGTATTACCGAGAGGGCCCAGAGATACCTCTCCGACAATCGGAGTGACAAAACCTAATCTCGAATTATGCCAACCCAACATGTACCTTCGGAAACACCTGTAGAGTACCTTTATAATCACCCAGTTACATTGTGATGTTTGGTAGCACACAAAGTGTTCTTCCGATAAACGGGAGTTGGACAATCTCATAGTTGCAGGAACTTTGTATAAGTCATGAAGAAAGCAATAGCAATATACTAAACGATCAAGTGCTAGGCTAACGGAAAGGGTCATGTCAATCACATCATTCTCCTAATGATGTGATCCCATTAATCAAATGACAACACATGTCTATGGTTAGGAAACATAACCATCTTTGATTAATGAGCTAGTCAAGTAGAGGCATACTAGTGACTATATGTTTGTCTATGTATTCACACATGTATCATGTTTCCGGTTAATACAATTCTAGCATGAATAATAAACATTTATCATGATATGAGGAAATAAATAATAACTTTATTATTGCCTCTAGGGCATATTTCCTTCAGAGATCCCTATCGGTGAGACCGATTTGCCTAGGGTTTGTGGCAGTGGCTATGACATTTGAACTCAGTGGCGCCGAATAGAAAGAATCGGTGGGACCAATTTTGACTTTGGGATTAGGTCATATGTGGATGTGAGAAAGTAGTTGAGGGTTTTTGGAGCATATCACTAAGCACTTGAAGCAAGAGGCTCATTAAGCAACACCTCATCCCTCCTTGATAGTATTGGCTTTTCCTATAGACGCAATGTGATCTTGGATCACTAAAAAGTAAAATGAAGAGTCTTGAGCTTTTGAGCTTGAGCCAATCCTTTGTCCTTAGTATTTTGAGGGATCCACTTTCATCATCCATGCCATGCCATTCATTGAGCTTTCCTGAAATAATAGTCTTGGAATAGCATTAGCTCAATGAGCTATATGTTGTTATGAATTACCAAAACCACCTAGGGATAGGTGCACTTTCAATCTCCCCCTTTTTGGTAATTGATGACAACATATAGATCAAAGCTTCAACAAATGATAATAAGATTCAAAAACATCGTCGCTTTGAGAAGTATGTGATAAGCAAGAGCTCCCCCTAAATTTGTGCATAGTTTAAGATTTGCTTGGACTGCAAATGCACAAGGAATTAGGCTCATGGGTTACTCTTCCATGTCACATACATCTTGGTGCAGTGCTCAAAATAATAAAGATTGAATACATGCACTCATCACCAAGCAACGTGAATGATCATATAAGGATAGGTAAGATAATATCATCTAGCAAGCATAAGTGTAGCTTATGATCAAACACATGATCATCAATGTCTCATAGATAATAGCATAGTATCTCAAGCAATCAAAAGCAAACAAAGTTTAACCACCAAGGCAAGAGAGAACAAAAAGCAACACTCTCTCTCTCGAAGCCTATGATCTATACATTTTTCTCCCCCTTTGGCAACAAGTTACCAAAAAGTTCATAGAAAATGAATAGTGCTAGATCGACTCTCAGGCTTGATCTTCAGGTGGTGGTGTAGAGATGGCTCCTTGGACGAAGGCTTTAGTTGAGGTGGATGGAGCTGGAGGAGTTGGTGCTGGAGCTGGTTGCACTGGAGCTGTAGGAGATATAGCTGGTGCAGATGATGTGGCTCTGGTGTCTGTCACAGGCACTGCAGCTGATCTGTGAGCTCTAGGCACTCTAGAAAATGCATCAGTGGTTGTCTTGCCCTTCCTCTCCTGCATGTCATCCTGTAGCTGCTCCACAACTGACTGAATGTCAGTTACTTTGACATCTAGATCATAGAATTTTTGTTCCATGATTCTTTCCAGGCTCTCCTGGTTTTGAGTTAGAGTGGCCAACCCCTTCTCAATCTTCAGAGTTGATGCTATCAAGTAACCAAGTTGCTCCTCCTTGTTCTTCAAAAAGTACTCAGATGCCTCCTCTTGAGTTGGCATCTTGGCAGCCTTCTCTTTCTTCGCTTTCTCCTTCTTCTCTTGAGCTTGCACTGATGATGGTTCATTCTCATTCATCACAACTTGATTGTCCTTAAAGTCTGGATAGATAGCAAAATGTTCCTTGTCCAGCAAGTATGTGCATGTGCCCATCTTTGAGTTAATCAACTCCTGAATCTGTGGGGCATACCCACAACTTCTCTTCTGGTCTGCTACTGTCCTCTTAATGGTCTCAACAATGAGGCTCATGACTTTGAATTTTTGTGGCACATCAAACAAGTGTAGTAAGTTGATAGCATGCCCTCTAATCATGTTATGGTCACCTGCCTTGGGTAAAAGAGTGTGCCTTAGGATCCAGTTGATCGTTGGCAGCCCTGACAGAAGAAAATGAACTGACCCAAACTTATGTGTCTCAACTGCAACATCTAGGATTTCCTTATACATATGAGCCATGGTATTGTGATCTATCTTCTTCTTGGCATAGACATCCAAGTCATCTTCACTCTCCTTTGGGGCATTGATCAAATTTGCCCATTCCTCAATGGTTGACTGGTACCTTGTACCTTCAGACATCCAAACTATCCTACCATCTGGATAGAAGTGTGCTGTGGAGTAGAATTGCATAATGAGCTCATCATTCCACTTTGTGAGCTTCTGCCCAACAAAGTCTGCAACTCCACAAGCAATGAAACTGTCTTGCACTCCAGGATAGTGTTCTTCATTTTCCTTCATGTAGGTCCAGTCGACCCACCTCATATCACACACTATAGGTTTCCTGTCCAACAGCACTGTCTCATAGAAATCCTGCTGTTCCTTAGTGTGGAACCTGTAATCAACAGCAGTCCTTCTCCTGGTAGCATATGGATCTGACAACCTCCACAGTTTGAGTCCTGCATCCTTTCTTAACTTCAAGTTCTCATCCACAGGATGAGCATCATTGTGGTCTGGAATCTTGGGCTTCAGCTTCCTCAGGAGTTGTCCTTCATCATCTTCCTCATCAGCAACTTCGGGCACTGGGGCCTTGTTCTTCTCAGAGCTGGAATACTCCTGGTATTCCTCTTTGGTGCAATCTTGGGCTTGGGGGCAGCTTTGGGTGCTTCTTTGGGCTTTGATGATGCAGCCCCTGACTTTATAGCATCACCCATCAGCTTTTGTGCCTTGGGTGCTGGTGCAGCAACCTATTCTTCCTCTTCCTTAGAGTCTCTCCTCATAGAGGGTGTGACACTCCAAAATTCTTATTTGGTTTTTATCAAAAAAAAACTTTGTGGTTTTGAGGAGAGACTTTTGTTCTTTTAATTTTTTTTCTTCTTTCTCAGAAAAACCTTCTTCTTAAAAACCTCTTTTTGCCTTGGCAGGGATTTTATTTCTTTCAAACTTTGGTGGTTGATCTTTTGCCAACTTCTTCTCTGTTGGTTCTCTCTCAAAATTATTTTTGGAGTTTAATATTTTTCTTTTAAAAAGAAACCCCATGAAAATTTTGGATTTTCATATCTTTGAAGCCACCCTTGGCTTTGTATTTTTGCCCATGAGATAAAACCCCTCCAAAACCTCCCCTCCCCCTTGTGATCAACCTAAATTATCTGTCCCAACTAATCCAAACTGGTTTTGGATTTTTATTCTAATTATTTTTCCCCAAATTCAATTCTGAAAATTATTTGGAGCCTGAGAGATTTTCAAAGCAAGTGCCCTATTGCATTTGAGTTTTGACCTCAAACCAATTCTCCTGGATTGTCCTTAGCATCCATAACCCAGAACCATCTTGATCCACTCCTCCTCTTTTCAAAATTTTCAAAATTTAGTCTCTGCAAGTTTGGACCAGATTTGCCAAATTTGGTGAAATTCATTTCTACACTCCTCCAAAAATTCCACCAAAAATCATACAGCCTACTTGAGCAAGGAGAAGCCACTCCACCAAAAATCAGCTCAAGGAAAAATCACCAGAGGCCATTTTCATTTGGTCGAACACCTTGTGGGCACTGTTACTGTTCAAAGTTCAGAAATTCAGTTTCAGTGTCATCTTCAGTTTCGACAGTTTCAGTCACGCGGCCACAGTGCACTTGGCACGTTGCTCGCGGCCTCGCTTGCTTGTCCGAAGCTTCACACGCGCACTTGGCGCGACCCTGGCGTCGGTGGCGCCCTGGCCCGCCTGCGCCGGCGTGTCTTGCGGCGGCCGGCTCCCCGTAACGGCCGACAGGGAGGAGAACGGCGGCGCAACGCCGTTCGGCACCGCCCAAATCTTCTGGTGGCTCCGCGTGGCCTTCTCCGTGCCAGCGCACGCATGCGGCACCGTCGCCGTGGCGCAGCACGCACGGAGCGCGCTCTCTGCCGCCGACGGGCCCGCGCCACCCCGTTCCGTCGAGCTCAACCCAAACGCCCAAACCCCGGCCAGCTTAGCACAAAAATGGACCCTTTGATCCTCCGTGATGACGCTCGACTCCCTAACCACCCCGACCGAGCACTGCGCCACCATAATCGCTCGCCGGAAATCTCCGTTCATGGCAACCGCCTCGGACCGCCTATATAAAGGGGTCCCGAGCTCACTCTCGCGCACGCAGCACCCCCACTACTCAACAACACCCCGCCAGGCCACTGGGAGGACCTCGAGGAGGTCTCCTTCCCCGGCTCCGGCCACCCCGATCCGCCTCGGCCTCCAGCTCGATTCACTTTGGTGAGGCCACCTCCGGCGCCCAAACCTCGTCCGTAGCCCTCTCTTTCACCCAGTAGTCTAACCCCCACCTCAATTTAATCCTTGCAGCCCTCTCCGACGAGCTCCATCCACGCCCGAACCACCATCCGCCGGAGTTGAGACCGCCGTCGACGTGGTGCTCACCGGCGACCAACACCACCCCCACCGCTGCGGAAGGACACGGTGAGCACATTGGTAACCTCTGATCCCCATGCCTCGCCGTGGATCGCCGCCGGCGACCTCAGCAGCTCTCGGGCGCCGACGAGCCTCGTCCCTCCCATTTGAATATTTAAACATGACAAGTGGGACCCGCTGTCAGCCTCTCTGTCCTTTCTAAACGAAGCGTTATCTGAAAACGTCTTCTGCCAAATACGTTTTCTCTTCGGGCTGGCGTAATCGCTACCGAAGCGTTTTCTGCTTTTAGAAACTAGCCCCTGGAAATCTTCTGTTTCATTACAGATAAGTCCCTGGACAAAAACCCTTATAACTTTTAATCAGAAAAGTATTTTTGATTGATTCTTTTTCTGTTCTCTTTAAAATTTTGTCTAGTTTTTTATCAGATTTATTTGAAAAATATTTGGTTTACCTTCTGTGCTCTCCTTGGTATTTACGTTAGCGCTTGTATTTTCTTTAAACCGTAGATACCGAAGGAGGTGACGGAGCCGCGAACTTCACCGAGCTAGGCTCCGACTACTCTGAACCAGGCAAGCATGTTTGAACTTTTGATATGATGAGTGTCTCGGCATGTTTTGCATTTAGTTAGTTTCATGGCATGTTGGTAAGCATACCGATGAATGTTATTTTATGTGATAACAAGGTGAGTGAGTTCAATGATCCATACGTGGATGAATGTGAATATGAATGGCCATGTGTTGGTATGAGGATGGGTACGATGGCAGTGTTGTAGCATGCCAGTCTTACGCCAGACTATGTGACTTCAGTGTCAAACCATTTCGGTCCAGTACCTATCACTTCCTTCCTTGTACTACCACATGTTTTCCGCAAGGAATATGGTTTAGTAAGTTGCAAACCACTTTTGTGGTACACACCAAAGAGGAGAGGCCGTGATGATGGTTCCATGGCCCTAGATTAAAGCCAGTCATCCGGTCAGGGGGCATGGGTGTTTCCGGTTGGGACCGAGAGGGGGGCACCCCTTAGAGCGCGCGTATATAAATTTGATCCCATGCTATTCGAGATTGTGATCTCCCCGTCTCAAAAGTTTTTCTTGGACGATGACTAGGGTGATTCCTAGCATCGAGAGGTAGGATGGGTGTGTACCGGTTAGTTGTGTTTTCTCCCGAAATACCATAAACGGAACTAGTCCTTCGGGACTACGGAAATCCGTTGACTGTGGGAAAAATTTTGTACAAACTCTGCAGAGTCATATATTCCTCCAAATCATCTCTTCCATGTCAAGTTCGTTCCATCTGATCCTAATCAATTGTCAGCTTTGATGACAGAGACTCCAGTGAATCGCATGAGTGCAAAGTCCGATTGAATGATTATCCCTGTGGATGGACTAACCCGTTTATTCTCATGGTGTGAATGTTTATTATGAGTATTGTTTACTGGTGAATTTAAAAGCCCTTTATGTGATGTCGCTCAGACGTCCGACTGTGGCATTTCTTTTAAAGCCCTTTCTGTGATGTCGCTCAGACGTCCGACTGTGGCATTTCTTTTAAAGCCCTTTCTGTGATGTCGCTCAGACGTCCGACTGTGGCAATTCTTTTAAAAGCCCTTTATGTGATGTCGCTCAGACGTCCGACTGTGGCATTTCTTGTAAAGCCCTTTCTGCGATGTCGCTCAGACGTCCGACTGTGGCAATTATTTTAAAAGCCCTTTATGTGATGTCGCTCAGACGTCCGACTGTGGCATTTCTTTTAAAGCCCTTGCTGCGATGTCGCTCAGACGTCCGACTGTGGCATTTCTTTTAAAAGCCCTTTACGCGATGTCGCTCAGACGTCCGACTGTGGCATTTCTTTTAAAGCCCTTTATGTGGTGTCGCTAAGATGCCCGACTGTGGCATCATTTCCTTATTTGCATTTGTTCACCTTTCGAGGCGTCGCTTCAGACACTCGATCGGTCCTTACTTATGTCTGTGGAATTTTAGGCGGACTACCGCCGTTTTCCCTTTTTACTTACCCGTTATGCCAATTTTTATTTATTGTGCATTAAGGAATTAATCATGTTGCATCCATGCATGCATTTGTTATATCTTACGTCCGAACTGTCTTGCGAGTACTTTCAAAGTACTCACTGGCTTGTTGATTTGGCCAGATGCTGACGAAGGCGATCTCATGGATGAAGAGTTCGATAGCGAGTCCGACACTTAGAGGAGTCCCAGTCAGTCTCGTGCGACCCTGGATTTGGCCACTGTTTTATAACCGCTTCCGCTACCAAATAAATTTATCGAGCCTCACCTCGACGTTCGATGAAATGATATCATTAGAGTCTTGTATTTCCCTTCCCGTTGTGCTTTTCCACCACCAACCTATCCATGAGTCAGTAGTATGTCTCCACACCACTGTGTCCTGTCCGCCATTGTGTATGATTATTGGCGTGCTTGTAATAATTTGGTTGAGCGACCGCAGTTCAACCATGTAATATATTTTATGCTACTGGCTTATTGTATCAAGAAATTGTCTACCAGTGAGGAGGATTTCTCTCATACTGGACTCAAAAGACTGGTTTATCAATAAATATTTTTATTGGAAAACCGGTCGTGACAGAGGGGTTGCCAAGAACCTTGGCAGTAGTGGTTGTGACTCTCTTCTTCTTCTTATCTTGACCAGCAGCTTCATCCTCTGACTCAATGGTAAACTTCATGGTTTCTCCAGTGGGAACTTTCTTGGGTTTGGAAGTGGTAACTCTCCTTGCAGGTGCCTCTTTGGGATCTGGCTTTTCAGGCACTTGAGTTGATCCTCTGACCTTCAGCATAGGTGTCCTCTTGGCAGGGACGTTCCTATTGAGTCCAGGCTTTGTGTTCTTTGCTGAGGCACACTCCTTTTTGAGCACTACCTTCTTGGAAGTAGCCTCATCTTCTTCTGCCATATAATCCTCATCCTTAGATTTTGAGGTTCTCTTCTTCCTTGTTGTGGTGGTAGATTTAGGAAAATTGCTTGGGGTGCTCCTGCTGCCATCATCTGAAGTGCTAGAGGGACTAGTGCCCTCACTCATGTGATTGTGCTCTTCTGACTTGTTCTGACTATCACTTTGGTCTGACATGCTGCCAACACTGACTGCTGACCCTGTGAATAGTTATAGATGAGATAGAATGGATGAGCATCACAAAATGCAGAGATTTTTGCAAAAGAATGATTCAAAAACTTAGTTTTAGTTTTCCACAGAAAGCATTTCGGATCAACCGATTTTCAAACTCGGTGATACCGAAGCAGTTTTGGAACCTAAACTAGTGAACTCGGTCAGACCGAGTCACAGTTCGGTGGCACCGAGACTGCTAGGGTTTCACAAAGTTTTAAAATCGGTCACACCGATTAGCAATTCTCGGTCAAACCGAGAGTTACTAGTGCAATTGCGTTAGCCAAATCGGTGGGACCGAGGTTTTCAACCTGGTTGGTCCGAGATGGTTTTGGCGGAAACCTAACCCTAAATTTTCAAATCGCATCTATTCTAAGGATTGTATTGACTGGATAGGAGTGTTTCAATCGTGGCAAGAATCATAATGAACACAATGTGCTAGGAATAGGACGGGGGTAGCACTGTGATCGAGTCCATACCCTAGCTTGGCGATGAACTCGCTACGGCGGCAATGGCGGGGGTGAATTCCATTGTCGGCGGCGGGGACCAGCGACAGGAGGTGGCTGGCGACGAGGAGACGATCCGGAGACCTAGTAGGCAGAGCGACCTATGCGCGGGCAAAGAGATTCGGAGAAAGTTTTCCAAATTTTGCCCGTGAGTATATATAGCCCGACACTGTCGGTGTGACCGAGTGGAACAACTTGTTGGCACCGAGATGCATAACTCTATACAGTTACAGCAACTCGGTGTGACCGAAAAGTTCAAATCGGTTGCACCGAGATTGAAAACCTGGATCGACTTAGTGATCTCATTAGGACCGAAATGGAGGAATCGGTCAGACCGAGAATCACAAAGAAGTTTTGGAAGTTTAAGTCTATGACGAATCGGGGATTCCGAGTGCTCCTCACACAGAGTGGTTCGAATCTGACTTGATCAATTTTTTTGATGTAGCATGAATAGAGTTTGAGACAAGAAAAGCATAGATAGCTAGAGAAGGTTCTTAGGCATTCTTGTCCATCCACTTGGCCAAGGAAAAAGAACCCAAACAATCAAAGCAACAAGTGGATGTCCTTGAATGAGTAAAATATGCAACCAACATGCTCACACAATAAAATGGCAAATGAAATATGTGGCAAAGCATGCACAACCAATTCTAGCATCTATCAAACAGTTGGCGATGACTAGGTCATCTATATATGAGTATATTGACTTAGGAGTCAAATGAGAACATTTGATCATGGGTCATACTCATCGTTTAAGCTCAAGTGGGGTTACCACTTTTACATAATGCATTGATGTGTTCACACCATTAGAGTTGCTTTGACTCAATTCTTAGAGTTAAGCTCCCCCTAGATGTGAGATCCCCCCTTAGAGGGATGAACTAACCTTGGGTTTTGTCGATGATGACTTCATGTAGGTGTTGAAGATGTGGATGCTCAATGTTGATGTAGATCATTTGGAGCAATCCTTTGGAGTGAGTTGCACTTTCAACATACCTACATGTGTAGTCCCACAAGGAACAAACAAGAATATCCATAGACATAGAGTGATGCACACACAAGATGATGTCCATGAAATCATTAGGTTACCTTGTCCCTTGCCTTACCAACATGAGGGTTTGTGACTCCTTGAACTAGTGCAAGATGTGGAAGTTGATAGCACTTGTCCTTGCCATAATCATATGAGTGTAGAATGTTGGCGGAGTCACCGTCAAGAACACTCTAGTTCTTCTTCTTCGGGATCCACATCATCTTGATGGGAATCCTTGGAGTTGTAGTTGTACTTGATGAAGTAGAACTTGACGTAGTCTTGGGAACCCACTTGACCAAGGACTTAGGTGCTTCTTAAAATGCACCAATCTCCTCTTGAAGCTTGTCCTTGCCTTTGTTCTTGTGGTCTTGTGGTGGAAGATCATCTTGAGCTTGTGTTCCCTTGAAGGAAGTAGGATCATACTTCTCTTGTTGAGGGACAAACTTCATCTTGGGGTATTGATCTTCTTCCCACTCCACTCCATTGGCATTGAACTTTCGTTCAAAACCAACACCTTGATTCTTTCGGTGCCTTCCTTGCTTGCGTACAATTTCCTCGAATTGCTTACTCCCGGCAAGGCTCTTGTATACACCTTTGTCTATAATTCCCTTCAATAAGCTAATTTCTTACTCAAGTGTAACTTGGCTAAGAGAATCATTAGTGGAATCAAGAGAACTACTAGAAGCAACAATATTGGATTTGGCATTATTATTGTTACTACTGGAGGAAGGATCTTTTTTGTACTTGTTATTAGACTTGACTTGAGGCATGTAAGTAGATAAGAGTAAATGCTTGGCAATGTAAGAAGAACTTTTCTTACGGAGATCATCATTGATTGCCTTTAAGAACTCATGCTCTTGCTCAAGATTGAGCTTTTCAAAGCGTAACTTCTCATGAGCCCTTAAAAGTTCTTGATGATCTTCGAAGATAGTTTCATGAGCTAACTTAAGAGTGTTTAGTTCTTTAGTTAGAACCTCAATCTTCTCCTTATCATTGTCATTTGTTTTATCTTGATTAGCATGATTAATTGACGTTTCATCATAGTATTCATCACTAGAGTTGTCAACAAGTAAATCATCATCACCTAGCAAGTCATCTTCATCACTATTGAAATCAACATACTCGGGGTGTGTACCTTTGGACCTTTGGCCATGAAGCATATTCCAATTCCTTCATTTGGTGAATCAAATATGTCGTAGGAGTTGGTTGACACAAGTGCTAGACCGGCAACACCTTCATCTTGAGTATATTCAGAGTCGGAGTGATAGCTTCTCTCGGAGTGATTGTCGGAGTCAGAGCCGGATACCCATTCACCAACATGAGCTTGATGTCTTTGTTTTGTGTAGCTCCTTGATGACTTGTCCTTCCTTACCGAATCCTTGCTTCTCCTTGAGGGTCTTCGTTCATAATGATCATCTCTACTCCTCCTCTCTCTTGGTGGTGATTCTTCTCTTTTGCTTCTTCTTTTTGGAGAATCTTCTCTTCTTTTGTAGGGTGCCGTACACTCATTGGAATAGTGTCTGGGTCTCCCACAATTGTAACAATTGTGCTCTCGACTAGAAGATCTTTTGTCATTGTAGGACCTTGACTTAGAGCTTCTTTCTTTACTTCTACTCTTGTAGAATTTGTTGAAGTTCTTCACCATTAAGCTCAATTCTTCATTGAAGGTTTGTTTCTCACTTGATGATGTGGGGGCTTCACATGAGGCTTTGTAAGCACCACTTGACTTGTTGTGAAGTTCCTCCTTATCCTTGAGTGACATCTCATGAGGAACAATTCTTTCAATGACTTCCATTGGCTTGAGATCTTTGTAATTTGGCATCATTTGGATCAATGTGCACACGGTATCATACTTTCCATCCAATGCTCTTAGGATCTTCTTGATGATGAATCTGTTGGTCATCTCTTCACTCCCTAAGCCGGCAATCTCATTTGTGATAAGAGCAAGCCTAGAGTACATTTCAGCGACACCTTCACCATCCTTCATTTTGAACTTGTCAAGCTGACTTTGGAGCACATCCAACTTGGATTCCTTGACGGAGTCGGTACCTTCATGCATATCAATCAAAGTATCCCAAATTTCCTTTGCATTCTCAAGACGGCTAATTTTGTTGAATTCTTCAAGCTTGAGCGTTGTATTGCAACATCTTCAATTCTTCCGCGCTAGCTTCATGGTTCGGCTCTCTCCCATCAAAGAATTCATCTTGCAAGCCAATACACACAATAGCCCAAACGGCGGGGTTATGTCCGAGAATATGCATTTTCATCTTATGCTTCCAACTAGCAAAATTAGTACCATCAAAGTAAGGACCTCTATGGTGATAATTTCCCTCGCTAGACGCCATACTCTCCTAGGTTGCGAAACCAAGGCTATGACCACCAAAAGCTATGGAAATCAAAGCAAATGGAGACCAAAGCTCTGATACCACTTGTAGGACCTTGAAGTATGTCTAGAGGGGGGGTGATTAGACTACTTGACCAATTAAAAACATAACCTTTTCCCAATTTTTGAGTTTGGCAGATTTTAGCTATCTTTGGACAAGTCAAGCAATCATCACACAATTCAAGCAAGCATGCAAAGAGTATAAGAGCAGCGGAAATTAAGGCATGCAACTTGCGAGAATGTAAAGGGAAGGGTTTGGAGGATTCAAATGCAATTGGAGACACATATGTTTTTGGCGTGGTTCCGATAGGTGGTGCTATCGTACATCCACGTTGATGGAGACTTCAACCCACGAAGGGTAACGGTTGCGTGAGTCCACGGAGGGCTCCACCCACGAAGGGTCCACGAAGAAGCAACCTTGTCTATCCCACCATGGCCGTCGCCCACGAAGGACTTGCCTCACTAGCGGTAGATCTTCACGAAGTAGGCGATATCCTTGCCCTTACAAACTCCTTGGTTCAACTCCACAATCTTGTCGGAGGCACCCAAGTGACACCTAGCCAATCTAGGAGACACCACTCTCCAAGAAGTAATGAATGGTGCGTTGATGATGAACTCCTTGCTCTCGTGCTTCAAATGATAGTCTCCCCAATACTCAACTCTCTCTCATGGGATTTGGATCTGGTGGAAAGAAGATTTGAGTGGAAAGCAACTTATGGAAGGCTAGAGATCAAGATTCATATGGTAGGAATGGAATATCTTGGCCTCAACACATGAGTAGGTGGTTCTCTCTCAGAAATGGCAAGTTGGAAGTGTAGGTTTAGTCTGATGGCTCTCTCCACGAATGAAGAGGAGGTGGAGGGGTATATAGCCTCCACACAAAATCTAACCGTTACACACAATTTACCAAACTCGGTGGGACCGATTTAGTAAACCTAGTGACCGTTAGGATTTTCGGTGGGATCGACATGCAACTTGGTAGGACCGATATGGTTAGGGTTAGGGCATAACGTAATCTCGGTGATACCGATTACACAAACTCGGTGAGACCGATTTTGGTAATAAGCTTTCCAGAGAGTTGGTCAGGTAAACTCGATGGGACCGATTCGCTCATTTCAGTGAGACCGAAATGTTACGAAAGGGAAACAGGGAGTTTACATTGCAATCTCTGTGGCACCGATCGCTCACTTCGGTTAGACCGAAATGTTACGGAGGGAAACAGAGAGATTACAATCCCATCTCGGTGAGACCGAGATCCCTATCGGTGAGACCGATTTGCCTAGGGTTTGTGGCAGTGGCTATGACATTTGAACTCGATGGCGCCAGATAGAAAGAATCGGTGGGACCGATTTTGACTTTGGGTTTAGGTCATATGTGGATGTGAGAAAGTAGTTGAGGGTTTTTGGAGCATATCACTAAGCACTAGAAGCAAGAGGCTCATTAAGCAACACCCAATCCCTCCTTGATAGTATTGGCTTTTCCTATAGACTCAATGTGATCTTGGATCACTAAAATGTAAAATGAAGGGTCTTGAGCGTTTGAGCTTGAGCCAATCCTTTGTCCTTAGTATTTTGAGGGATCCACTTTCATCATCCATGCCATGCCATTCATTGAGCTTTCCTGAAATAATAGTCTTGGAATAGCATTAGCTCAATGAGCTATATGTTGTTATGAATTACCAAAACCACCTAGGGATAGTTGCACTTTCAGGGTGCCCAACCGCATCATCACCGACAACGGCTCCTAGTTCACGAGCAACCTCTTTAAAACATATTGTGCTAACCTTGGGACGCAGATATGCTACGCTTCGGTGGCGCACCCGTGGAGCAACGGCCAGGCCGAGCGCGCCAACGTGGAGGTCTTGAGGGGTCTCAAGGCAAGGGGTTTCAATAAGAACCTCGAGGCCTGCGGCAGGGGTTGGCTCGACGAGCTCCAGTCCGTGCTATGGTCCATCCACACCACCGTGACCAAGCCTACAGGTGAGACCCCGTTCTTCCTCGTTTATCGAGTCGAGGCAGTCCTCCCTCACGAGGTCAGGCATCACTCCTCGCGGGTCTTGGCATTTGACGAGGCGCATCAAGACGCCTTGCGGGGAATGGACCTCGTGTTGGGGAGGAATCTCGTCACCAAGCCTCCCTCCAAGCTACGAGGTACCAGCAGGCGCTGCGGCGGTACCACTGCTGCAACATCTGTTCCAGGACCCTCGAGGTGGGTGACCTTGTCCTGAGGCGGGTGATCTCCAGGGAAGGGCTTCACAAGCTCTCTCCCATGTGGTAGGGCCCGCTCAGGATCGCCCGTGTCTCCAGGCCTGGTGCCACGCGCATGGAGACACAGGACGGGGTCCCCATCCAGAACGCCTGGAACATCCACCACCTCCGAAAGTTCTACCCATAAAGAAGGCTCCATGCCTGTGAAGGTCTCCACTCATGACACTCTCACGTAATAATGAGTTGGGGCTGTACACGCCGCGGAGTCTCCTGAGCGTCGCCCTTGGGCCTCACGGGGGCTCCCGCCCATGTCCTAGTGGCAGCACTTAGCTCCATGCTGGTGAGAAGACAAACATAGGTGCCAAACACGGCTGTTCTTTTGCTTGCTTTCTGTATCTAATTTCCGACATCTTGAATGGAATTTGGAGTTTCAGCGTCTCTTTTTGAGGGTTGGGAATTTTTCTTATTGCCTCATTCCTTCTCCCAGGCCCTGCCTCAAGAGGAGTGGCAGTTGCCCGTCGCTCCTCCCCGTGCGTCCCGCGCGCGGGGGCTGGGCAGATTTGTGCCGCTTCAGGCTTGCCCGCGAAGACACCTCGCGAAAGCCTCAGTCTCTGGCCTTGTGGCGCATCTATCCTCATACGATGCTCTCGAATGAGCTCGCATACACTGCACCTCCGGGGCCTTCTAGTCCTACAGCTGCAAGGGCCCCCTCCTGAGCCTGGTGACCCCGGGTCACCTCTCGACAAGGAGTGCTCCCATGACGCGGAAGTTCATCACAGGAACTCTAAGCTAAGTCATCTGAATCATAATCAATGGCAACACGAGTATCAGGAGGAAGCATAGAAATAATAACATAACGGCGCAAGCGCCATAGTCCATTACACACCCTGTTAGATCCCCCTACTTCTCTTTCTTTTTTGTAGCAGAAAGAAAAGAACAAAAGCAAGTGCACAACACGGCAGCTCCTAAGGCCCGGCCATGGCAGCGCCCGGGCCCACTCAGAGTCCTCCCGCTTCATCAGGGCGTTGCGGCGACACAACTCGTCTCCCCTCCCGGTCCGGGCTCGGTGACGTGGAGGATCATCGGAGTCGTCGTGGCAGGAGCTTTCCGCGGAGGAGAAGCCGCCCCTGCTGGAGGCGACACAACCACCGCCAAGGGCCAGTTCATCACCAATGACAACGCCGCCCCTCCGTCTGCCGTCATCATCGCCGTCATCATTGCTATTGCTCTCTAGGCAGCATCCTACGCGTGGGCCGTCCTCCACGAAGATCCTCATGTAGAGGGTCGCAACGCCGTCATACCTGAAGTGGAGGGTGCACCTCCCGCACAGGTCCCGTGCGCGGGCAAACGGTTGCCACCCGCGGTTCAGGAACACGTTGCTGGCGGCCGTGACCTCATCCTCCACCCACAAGGCCTTGCTGCAGCAGCCATCGGCCTGAAGCCAGAAGCCACCAGGTCCCCCGGCTGGCAGCACGCTCGTGAAGAAGCACGAGAGCCAGAGCCAGGCGCCCGCGGGCTTCTCCGCCCACACCATGAACTCTGGGGGAGAGTCGGCTGAGTGGGACCGCGACCGTGGTGGCCGGATGGCCTCCGCGCTCCTCGCCTCCTCACAGTGGCTTCCTTAACCGGGGCGACCTCTGCCGCAGGAGGACGTGCCCCAAGACCGCCGGAGGCAACGCCAACCATTGAGGGAGAATGCCCATGCCCGCGGGATGCCGCTGTCGGCATCACAACATACTTGCGGGGGGCGTCCGCGGCCCCTCTTGGGCAGGGGCGAGTCCGGTCCCTCCTTGGGGGCCTTTCCTTTCTCCGCGGCAGAGAATCTTCTTGTTGGCGCCATGGATGCTCTAGCCAGGTGATGGAGTGAGAGGAAGGAGAAGTAAGAGGCGAGAAGATGAAGATGGGAAAGGGCTCCGCCCGCTCCCGCATTTATAGCCAAGGGGAGGTAAATCGCCGGCCCCCCATGATCTAGAGTAATGATGGTTTTCTTTGCAAGCAGCAGGCAGTTGTCAAGTCAGACAGTTGCCGAGGCAGCATGGGGAAGCGGAGACGCCCACGTCTTATCAAGCGCCATGCGTCGACTCGGTCCGCAGGAAATTGGGGCCATCTGCACTTGCCCTTTGGCTTCGCCTCGAAGCCAAGTGCAAGCGCGCCTTGGGCCCGGGGGCTTCTATCGGCATTCTGGGAACAAGGGTACCCAAACTTGCCTGCCTGTGGCCCACGACGTGGCTCCATCGACAGCCTGGTATGGCCCATCTTCAACCACGACAAGAAAAAAAACCCGCGAGGGGCCAAGCCTCGCGAGGCGGATGACATTAAGACCTCCTGAAGGAGCGCCCCCCAGCGGCCTCCTGAGGAGCGGGGATTTCTATGCAAACACTTGCCTCATGAGGCTGAACTGACATCAGCCATGACGACCAAGGCCAGGCGCGGGCCAGGGGCACAGAGTGACAGGTTTCCTCTTTCGTGCTAAAGAGGCAAGCGCAGGTGCATAGTCCCAAGGAATCAACCAAAGGTTGCCATTTGCGTGCAATAAGACCAGGACCGCCAGAACGGCAGGATGGATGTCATCGTCGAGCCCACCATGGCATCATCATCAATAGCCTTGCAGGCGAAGACCACCTGATGTAGGGTGGAACCCTATAGCGTCGATCTTTCATGTTTGGAGTGGATCCTATGGGAAATCACGAAGAACACGCGGAAGCACAAAGGGAATCACGGGGGGGAAACGAGAGAGAATCACTCAACCAACAAGGAATCGATCACACAAGTGCTAGATCACCACACACATAAGAGATCCACAAGATACAAAGTCAACAAAGGTAAGGATACAAAGGAACCGTTCTTCTCCACGAGGAGGCCTTGATGTTCTTCCCTAGAAGGGGTCTTGAATCCGCTTGGGGGATCTTCTCCGAAGAGGTCGTGAACTCCGAGGAGAAGTATCCAAGTGGATGAGCAAAGGCTCTCACACAAATATGAGCTAATCCAATGCTAACTCTAACTAGGAGGAGGTGGGGGAGTATATATAGTGCTAGCCCACGAAGGGGTAAGTGAGAGGGGGATACATGGCCCCTTGGCCCTTTCTCTGCGCACAGGCAGGTGCCGGATGTCCGGGCTGGGGCCGGATGTCCGGGGCTTCGTGACGGGCCGGATGTCCGGGCTGGGTGACCGGATGTCCGGGCTGGCCTGGGTGCCCTGCGGTTGCTCTCTGTACAGGCGGGGTCCGGATGTCCGGGCTGGGGGCCGGATGTCCGGCGGCTCGGGAAGAGCCGGATGTCCGGGCCTTTGGCCGGATGTCCGGGCTGACGATGTTCAGCTTCGGGAGCGTTCTGTGATTGACGCCGGATTTCCGGGCTGTGGCCGGATGTCCGGGCTTGCGTGAAGGGCCGGATGTCCGGGCTGGGGCCGGATGTCCGGGGCCTGTAGCAGCTTCCTCTTCTTCCTTCTCCTCTTCCATGCTTGGCCTTTGTCCTTTGATTCTCCATGGTCATCTCGGTTGTACCTGAGTATAGGCAAGGTCCATGCATGAGGTAGCAACCATGTCTCACGCGAATGGAAAGGGGAAGCATTTAGGAACGGGTTCACCTTGTGTCCAATGGCGCATAGTCGAGGTCTCATCTTATGTATCCTTGGGGCTTGGAGAGTAGTCGGAGTGTACATGGGGATGAATGGGGGATGCTCCGCATCATATCCCCCCCCCCCTTGGTAAATATCCGACCTCGGATCGTGATCCTCATCACCATGGAAACGGTTGTCGTGGACGGACTTGTAGTCGGACGTAGATGAAGGCATTGCGCAATCCAAGTACTCCAAGGTGTCTCCGGAGTGATAGACATGCAAAAAGAGAAAACACAAGTGACACTCGGAAATACAATGGTTAGCGCACACAAAGTGTCCATCATGTAAGAATGAGTCCGTGCGGCAAGATAGTGCATGGCAAGACACAAGATGATTATCCAAAAGATGTAAAATGAGATGTAAAGCATTCATGTGAGCGAATTCATTCGAGGCATGCACAAAGTTGTTGTGTATATGATGAATGTGACCATTTTGCAAAATGATGTCATAATGGGATGGTGCATCAAAAGCATGAACATGGCAATGGATGCTCAATATGTATATGTTATCATGCAATTTATGGTCAACAATATGATCATTATGTATGAATATGCCATCAAGGAAGATCACAAAAAATTTGCTAAGGAAGTGAACAAGCTCATATATCATGGATGACATGGGAATACAAGACGCAACAAGGCAATCATAATGTGAGTCAATCCATGCATAAGGTGCAAACTTGTGGTGAGTATGATATGTCCATCGAGCATGACATGTATGAGCACAATCAACAAATATGGAGGTGTTGGTATACCAATGCTCGATGTTGTGGCAAGAGTGGAATACCGAAGGTGCATCCAATAAGTGCGAGCACTCCTCAATGTGAAGGTTCATGTAGCCAATCTCCAATGTCGCTCCTCCGTTCACGAAATGTATCATGTAGACAACAAGAAGGAAACAATAATGAAAGAGTGACCCATCCAATATGCATATTTGAGGATGGCTCAAAGAGAAGGAGTTCACCTTTATGAGAATGTCGAAAATGTTGGTGTCACACATCGTGTATGCCTTCACATAACCAATATGTCGCATAACGGCACCGCCTTGTGAATCCTCCAAAATGAAAGAACATGACAAACACTCGGAAAAACAAATGAGGTTAGCGGAAATGCAAAACCTATCATTCGAGTGGTAAGATATCCAACAAGTGTATTCATCATGCTCATCATAAGAAAGTACAAGGGAGTTTGGCATGGTATGTAAGCATATGATGCGATAACAACCAAATACAAGAGGCTCAATCAAACAAGCATGCATCACAAGTATAGTGTCCAAATCTCCAAGATCAATAAGCATAGCAAGTTGGCACTCAATACAAGGTGATATGAGAGATGCAACTAATGGAGACAAGAGATAATGATCATGACAAATCAAGTGAGAGGCATCAACATATATGTCATCAACCCAAGAAAGCGAGTAAGAGTGGAACATGGGTGATGCAACCAAGCAAGCAATCATAGCAATCAAGTCAAGCAAGCTAGTAGTGCGAAGATGCAACATACTAGGAGGAATCATGGCAAGCATGTCATTGGTGCTAATAGTGTGCAAGAATAATTCACATGACATATCACAAGCATGAAAGCAAGATATGAGAAAAATATCATCAATGTATTGGTGAGAAGCCATATGTAAATAGCAATGGGTCATCATGACTCTCCGAACACAACAAGTATCAATAGCATGGGGCACATGATAAACATGGCAATAGCAACAAGGATCTCCACCACGCATGCAAATACACATAGAAGTAGCATAATGGTATATCATGGGTATATGCAAGCAAGGGTCACAATTGCATGGCAAAGGCATAGGAGCAAGCATAACATGCAAAGTGAACACGGTAAAATGAGCATAAGGTGACAAGTGGTAAATGGCCCATAGCCGTGTGAGCGCCAAGTAGAAGAGATGCGCGTAGTCCTTGCACGAAGGGAATGGTGGTAAGGATAGTCCACGGGATCCCAAAGCATCGTTGCTCTCAAGAGCTCGTTTCGTTAACTCTTGGGATTGAGAGGTTGACGAGTATACATGAGTACCTACACAAAACAAAGACAAAGAGAAAATTGTGTGTGCATGGTATATGTACACATCATCCATCATGATGCGCACATGCACGTGTCGGTTAGCACTAAATAGCCAATGCTCAAATAAATGAGATGCGTGATATAGAAACATGTCATCCATCATGAGAGGTTTGTTATTATGTATGGCATAATGGAGACTCAAAGGATGTAATGCATCATGAGAAATATCTAGAGCATTGTTATTCATGGAATGCATATGGTGCAAGCAATTATGTGAACCATGCAAAGTATGGAATGCATCAAGATCTCCTAATATGTATGAGGAAACTATGGGGGTCTCCTCATGAGCATTAATGGAAACATCACATGGAGAATATTGACAACATCCAAAACAATGCTTATTTGGAACAATGTGATCATGGCATGACATAGTAGATGAATTGCACAAATCATGTAAAGGAAGCATGGCCATATCATCACAAGAAAAACAAAAGACAATGACCATCATCTCGTCATCTATGCCATAAGTGCAAATGGGATTTATTTTAATGGGGCATGCATAGTTACTATGTTGAGATTGTAATGATGCAATATGGGAGATCTCACTCATAGCATATGACAAGTTCAATGGGTTGTCAAACATGATGTGACCAAAAGAATTTCCACATGATATCCTATGAAGCATAGCATCACAACTAGGCAACTCAACATGCTCATCATCATATTCATCATAAATAGGTAAGTCAGGGCATGAAGAAGTCTCACTAGAATGAAGCATGGTAATAGGTGGGTCGACATCATGGGGGCAATCATTGTAAAGAGCGTCCACTAGTGGGACAAGAGAACTACCATCACCTATGTTACCTTTGGTGCATAGCTCATGTTTTGTAGGTGATGTGTTGAAGATTGTCTCATTGTCATCTTCATCTTGATGGAACCATGTGGGGGGTGCATCATTGTCCACCATGGCCATCGGTTTTTCCATTGGAGGGATGGACTCGTCGAGGATATGCATGTCGTCATGTAGGACACCTTGCACCAAAGAAGAAAACACACTAGGAGTAGAGGTTAAGTCGTTAGAAATCATAGTGGCCTCACGTGCCGTGTCAACTACCTCACTCTCTAAGTGTTGTGGCTCACTCACTCCCTCAAGGTTGCTCTCACTCATATGGTTGGTGGAGTCACTCAAATGGCGCTCAACCTCACATAGGATGTGTGGCATGCTCTCTTGTGTGGGGCTAGTGGTGGTCACACTCATCCTCTCATAGGAAATGCTCTCAATGTCACGTATGGTGGAGTCACTCATGTCACTCATGTGGTGGTGGCTCTCCTCAGATGACAAATAGGGAATCTCGACATATATGGGTGTCGGAGAGATGTAGGTGCAAATGTCTCCATGCACGGTCTCGTAGCTTGACTCGAAGGAGGAGTCCAATGTGGGCGTCGTCTTCATATTGTTGAAGAGGTTCGCGCTCGTCGCCGTAGTCGAAGCGGATGGCCCTTGCTCGACCGTCTTGTCACCGTCTTGGTGTTGGAGGCCCATATGATGTGGCACCTCATAGCTCGTCTCCATGACCGAAGGGAGTTTCCCATGCTCGGCCATCTTCCTTGAGGGGCTTCCGAAGATGGAAGTGTCGCCCTCGCTTGTAGATGAAGTCGTAGTAGGCATACTCGTGGGAAGTAGGGGAAGATGTCGTACGTCCAAAGGCGAAGATGCCTTGACAGCACTTGGCGAAGATGCCGAAGTGGTTGTTGTAGTCGTAGCACCGTCTTGGTGGTGGTCATCTCGCGGTCTTCTTTTGTGCTCTTGAAGCTTGGACTTGGCATGAAGTAGGGCTTGTTGGGACTTTTGCATTTGTCCTTGTGGAGCATCTTCATGATGATGATGTCGTTGTCGTGCTTGAGCTCATAGTAGATGTCCTTCGTCGTCGTCGTGCACATGTTGCTTGGAGGTGACTTGGCCTTCATGACGATGTGGATTGTGAACGTGATGATGATCGCCATGTAGATGTGGACGAGGACGATTTGCACTTGCATCTTTTGCGCGCTCCGAAGACTTGTGGCTTGACCGTCGTCGTCTTGAGGATGATGAAGTGGAAGAAGACTTGATCAAGGCCCGAATCTCTTCCATCCTCGCATCTTGCTCCTCCTTTTGTGCGGCAAGCTTGTTGTCGATGTAGTCCCTTTTCCTTGCTTCAGAGTGGAAAATGTCGATGGAGATGTTCTCAATGCGCTCTTGCAATCTTGATTGTGCTCCTTTCATTTGTCATTGTAGATCGAAGATAGACGCTTTGGAGATGTAGTTGTTCACGCCGTCGTTGTTGTCATAGACCGGAGAGGAAATGCCTTGCCTATCCATCACGAGACTCGAGCAAATATGAGTGGGAGAAAGAGAAGAACTAATACCAATGTACCTTTGACCAAAGTTGAAGATGAATCAAGTTCACTCAAATGCAGACAATGAAATAGCACTATTTGTACCAATCCTTGTTGGTTCTCACACCTACACAAGTAAAGCTTATAGTGGGGCTCGGTGAGGATAGTGGCACAAAAATTTGATGCAAAATGTTAGCAAGAGTCAATAATGTTGAAAGAGATTCACAAATTCGCTAGCGAAACAAGTATACCAATAGCTAAGAATAGCACACGGAAACACACACACGGATAGATAAATGGGGTCGTGCAACCAAGGAATGAGCTCAAAATGTGGAATCCACCAAAACGCTCGTGTTGCACAACTCAGGAGAGACGCTAGCACGATTGCTCAATAGGCGGATACGACACTTGTGCACAACCTACAATATGCAAAATGGATATTCTTCTATCCCAAGTATGCTATGTGCGTATGGTTCCCGGTGTTTCTCTCAAGCATGATATCATATGATGTAGATTTGACAATCTTATGTGCAATGGGGTATGATGCTATGGCACTTGCTCACGAGCTCTTTGCTCTCCTTTTGCTTAAAAGCTTTTTCTCCTTTTTTTTCTATGGTCACTTTTGCACAATGCACAAACCAAGATAGCAATTGTGTATATGCGGGAACAAACTTGAGGCACAATGGATGATATGATACCAAGATGATATGGTATGTATGCAATGGATGGTGGATCACTAATGTGCACAAGTAACGTTGCCGGCAATACTCAAATGGCTAGTCTCGATAGGCAAGTAACGCAAAAGTAAGGCTAGGGGTTAACAATGCAATGGCAAGGGGAATATACAATGGAGGGATACCACGATACCAAGATGATATGGAGGTTACCGTCCGGCGATGATGAGTAGCGGTGATCTTGATGTAGAAACCAAGATGATGGAGACTCGTCCCTAAGTAGCCGAAACACCTTAGGAAACGGAAAAACCGCAAACTCAAAATCTCAAACGTCAAATGTCAAAATGGTGGTAGCGGAGAGCGGTGGTGGTTGGCACTTGGCAATGCAGAAGTGGAATGAATGGGCTATACATGTGTCGGAGTTGAAGTTGCCGTCCCTAAGTAGCCGAAACACCTTAGGAGACACAAGCCACAACTCGAAAAAGCTCAATCAACAATTGGGTTAAGTTGGGTTGTCGGAAGTGTATGGTGGGCAAGGTTATGTGGAAGTGGTGGTGGTGGTTGATGAAGAAGCAACTGTCCCTAAGTATCCAAGTGGATGAGCAAAGGCTCTCACACAAATATGAGCTAATCCAATGCTAACTCTAACTAGGAGGAGGTTGGGGAGTATATATAGTGCTAGCCCACGAAGGGGTAAGTGAGAGGGGGATACATGGGCCCTTGGCCCTTTCTCTGCGCACAGGCAGGTGCCGGATGTCCGGGCTGGGGCCGGATGTCCGGGGCTTCGTGACGGGCCGGATGTCTGGGCTAGCCTGGGTGCCCTGCGGTTGCTCTCTGGACAGGCGGGGTCCGGATGTCCGGGCTGGGGGCCGGATGTCCGGCGGCTCGGGAAGAGCCGGATGTCCGTGCCTCTGGCGGGATGTCCGGGCTGACGATGTTCAGCTTCGGGAGCGTTCTGTGATGGACGCCGGATTTCCGGGCTGTGGCCGGATGTCTAGGCTTGCGTGAAGGGCCGGATGTCCGGGCTGGGGCCGGATGTCCGGGGCCTGTAGCAGCTGCCTCTTCTTCCTTCTCCTCTTCCATGCTTGGCCTTTGTCCTTTGATTCTCCATGGTCATCTCGGTTGTACCTGAGTATAGGCAAGGTCCATGCATGAGGTAGCAACCATGTCTCACGCGAATGGAAAGGGGAAGCATTTAGGAACGGGTTCACCTTGTGTCCAATGGCGCATAGTCGAGGTCTCATCTTATGTATCCTTGGGGCTTGGAGAGTAGTCGGAGTGTACATGGGGATGAATGTGGGATGCTCCGCATCACCACCTTTCGTCAGGATCAGATGTACTACTTGTCCCCTTTCAAAATTGGCTGTTGTGGGATCCCTTCCATCCTAAGTTTTGGGGAAAGAGGACCAAGGCCACTATAAATATAGCCTAGCCACCACTGTAGAAGGGATTGAATCATCGAGTCCATGAGAGACAAAACCCCAAGAGCTCATCACAAGAACAAACCTCCCGAGGCTATTCTTCCCCTTGTACTAGTTCATCCTCAGCCCCCCGCGAGGCTAATCCACCACAAAGAAGTAGTAGGGTTTTACACTGTAAGGTGGCCCGAACCTAGGTAAATTGCCGTGTTCATTTCCTTCATGTTCATTGAGCTAGGCCATGAGAGAAATGAGTCGATTGGCTTGAGAGGTTGAGTTCTTCGCACATACCCCTGAGTTCGAACCTTCTTGGGTCCGCGGAGCCCAAAATCCGACAGTGTCCACCATGTAAATGTCATAAGTGGACGTGGCCGTCCAGCGATTGGTGATGGGAGGCACGACATCGGTGTTGGCGGTGGCTCTGTCGGCGTTCTGGATACGGGGGTACCCAGACTTGCCTGCCTGTGGCCCACGACATGGCTCCATCGATGGCCTGGTACGGCCCAGCTTCAGCATTAACAACTCAAGACCCTCGTGAGGGGCCAAGCCTCGCGAGGCGGACGATGCCAAGACCTCCAAGGGGACCGACCTCCCCGGGCGGGCTCCCGAGGAGCGGAGATTTCTATGCAAGGTGCACCTCACGATGTTCGGCTGATGTGAGCCATGACGACCAAGGCTAGGCGGTCGCCAGGCGAGCGCCAGCGGGCGCAGAGTACCAGTTTCCTCTTTGGTGCAAGGGAGGCAAGCAGCAGGTGCGGAGCCACGAGGAATCAACCAAAGGTTTCCATTCTGGTGCAACAAGACCAAGACCACCAGGATGGCAGGACGGGGGTCATCACCGAGCCCACCACAGCGTCAAGACCACATGATTTTGCAGGCGAAGACCACTTTAGTCAGGATAGGACGTACTTGTTGTCTCCCATTAAATTGGCCATTGTGGGATCCCTTCCCACCTACATTTGGGAAGAGGACCAAGGCCACTATAAATAGGACCTAGCCACCACCATAGAGGCGAACGAATCCATTCCACCCTCACCACCTCACCAGCTCTTCCGAGCCCAAGAACACGCCTCCTGAGGCTGTTCACTATCAGATTTCGGGTTCCATAAACCCTTGATAGGTTCAAACTCTGGGGTGCATGCGAAGATCTCAACCTACCCAGCCTACCTACTCACGATCCTCAGGCCTAGCGCATCGATCTCAAAGGGACAATACCCTACTCAAGAGTTTTGGTGGATTGCCTCGACGGGCTAAGGATGAACTAGTACAGTCGATGAACTAGCCTCAGGAGGTGAGGTGCTCTTGAGCTCAAGAGAGCTGGTGAGGTGGTCGGGTGAGGATGGATTCGATCCCCCTATATGGTGGTGGCTAAGTCCTATTTATAGTGGCCTTGGTCCTCTTCCCAAATGTTGGCGAGAAGGGATCCCACAATGGCCAGATTCAAAGGGGGACAAGAAGTACATCCTATCCTAACTAAAGCGGTGTTTGCCTACGCAAAGCCTCTGGTCGTGACGCTGCGGTAGGCTCGGCGATGATCTCCGTCCTCCCGTCCTAGCGGTCTTGCTCTTGTTGCACCAGAATGGAAACCTTTGGCTGATTCCTCGGGACTCCGCGCCTGTTGCTTACCTCCTTTGCACCAAAGAGGAAATTGGTACTATGCACCCGCTGGCGCCCGCCTGGCGCTCGCCTGGCCTTGGTCGTCATGGCTCACGTCAGCTGAGCCTCGTGAGGTGCACCTTGCATAGAACTCTCCGCCCCTCGAGAGCCAGCCTGAGGAGGCCGATCCCCTCGGGGGTCCTAGTGTTGTCCGCCTCGCGAGGCTTGGCCCCTCGCGAGTGTCTTGAGTTGTTCACGCTGAAGCCGGGCCGTACCAGGCCGTCGATGGAGCCACGTAGTGGGCCGCAGGCAGGCAAGTCTGGGTACCCCGTATCCAGAACGCCGACAGTAGCCCTTGGGCCCAAGGCGTGCTCGGACTTGGCTTCCAGGCAAAGCCAAAGGGCAAGTGCGGAGCACAGCGGGCCCTAACCGCCTGCGGCCTTGAACGTCACGTAGCGATCGATGGCACGTGGGCATCTCCACTTCCCCATGCTGCCTTGGCAACTATTTCTGTCTGACAAAAGGGCTGACACATGCCGTTGTGCCTTCATTGCCTTCCCTTCGTCTTGCTCCAGATCCCCTTTTCCCAACGTCGAAGAGATCCTCTAGATCTATCGATCCTTCCCTCCAATCTTTTGCCCGGTGGCCACTGAGAAAGCCAAAGCTCCAGCCTCAGCTGCCGGCCCCGCCTAGTTTGAGCCGGCGCTAATCACGCCCTCTGTCGCCTAGGAGAAGCTCCAGACTGCACTCCTCGTGACGACGAGTGGTGATAGCGAATGGGGGAAGACCACGCTCCAGGTTGCCTCCGCCGTGCCGGAGCCCACGAACAGTACCTTCTATCCCTTCTTCCTGCACAGCATCTGCTCAGGGATGATTCCTCCCTTCTCCTGCTTCTTCTATGCCATTCTCCATTACGGCCTCCACGTGCTCCACATCCATCCCAACTTTGTCCTCCTCTTGTCCATCTTTGCCTTCTACTACGAGGCATTCGTGGGAGTGATTCCCTTCATCGCCATGCCCCGCCACTTCTTTTACCTCCGCTTGACTAGCCACCAGCCTACAGGGTGTGTTGGCTTCGTCGCGGCCCAGGGCGGCAACGCAATCTCCCATGCCAGGAAGAAGGGTAGAGGATGCGCGGAACAAGTGGGTCCTAATGGACGCCAAGTGCACCCATGCCCAGCTAGAGCTGCCGACTAGCTCCCGACCTCTGAGAAGGGGTGGTTTTCCGAGAAGATCACCGATCCCCATCTGAGGCCGTTGATGAGGAAGATGGAGGCTGACCTGAAGGCCGAGATCTGACGGGGGCAATGATCGTCAAGGAGTTCCCGATGCAGTGCCTGGTGCCGCTCCAGGATCGCTCCCGCCCCTTATGGAATATCGGGGGCGTCGACAACAAGATCTGCCTGCGCCAGGACAACCTTCCTGAGGAGGAGCTGAGCGAGGTGTTGCTTTCCTTGACTGGGAAGGACCCGAGCGGCCCTCCAAATGATTGCCTCCCACTGTACCGCTGAGAAGACGGAGAGAAGATCGCCGCCGCCATGCCCGTCTTCAACTAGCTCGGACCCGTGTCGACGGGGCCTCCCCCACCGGCCGCCTCCTTGGTGAACCTATCCTCCGGCGACCATTCCTCCGAGGGCACCGAGGAGGAGGAGGGGGAGGCGGAATCCTCTGCCCTGAAGCAGGGAGACCTCCTCTGCAACTTCTCTAACAATGACGACGGGGAAGCGCATCCGGTTGTGGAGCTGGACCGTCCTACAGGTTTCACCACGAGGTTCGGGGTGGCCTCCTTGAAGCAGCCAAAGTGAACAACCGGGAGGAGGGGCAGGACTGCGCTGATCCCCCCAGGCAGCACCCCTCCTTCGCCATCGCCGTCCTGTGCGGCGCTAACCGCGTGCTCTCCATCTCCCAAGAGTGCAGCTCCAGCTGCCCTGGTGAAGCCCCTGCTGATGAGACTGAAGAGGAGCTATGTCGCTTCGGACCAGTAAGTGTTCTCCCTTGGCCTTGCTCCTGAATATTGATGCAATTCTTAGTATCTTCGTTCGATGTCAGGCCGCAGTCATCGGCGAAGAAAAAGGAGAGCGTTGAGGTTGCTATGGTTGAGCACGCTAAGGTGGCTGCCGGAGCCTTGGCATAAAGCGGCGCTGCGGCTCTAGCAGCGGTGTCATCTTCCTGGAGCTCGGAGGCCAAGCCTCGGGAGGAGCCAGCGTCCACGACAGGGCTGACCCTGGCAGCACCCATCCTCATCGTGATGGCTGAGGTTGCAAGGCCTCTGGAGCCCCCTGTCCTTCCTGCTGCTGCAGCTCCGCCTGTCTTGGTGCTCAAGCCACCTCCAGGGCCCTTGAGGAGGCCCGAACCGCGCTGGACTAGCTAAAAGGTGATATTCAAGGCCCGGACCAGTGCGCAACGTTGGGGCGCCTAGAGCTGATCTCGGGGTGGCTCCAGGCCGACGTGTCTGTCCGGACAGCCTGGAATTCTGCGGAGGAGGCCCAGAAGGTGGCCAGAGTAGCCGTTGCCGAGCGTGACTTGGTGCAAAAGGAGGCCAAGGACTCCCCGGAGTGATGCGTCGTAGTGTAGGCTGAGCGGAAGGCCCTCCAGGATCGGCAGGCCGCCCAGGCCAGCCAGCTCCAGGAGCGAGAGGAGAAGCTGGAGGCCCAGGAAGCTACCGTTGTCAGTCACGACGCCGAGCTGAAGCAGGCAGCCCAAGAGCAGGCCATGGAGCACGACCGCCTAAAGAAGCTGAAGGAGGAGGCGGAAGCGGCCCAGGCATCCCTTGCTGAGGCCAAGGAGGCGGCCGCCATGGAGCACAGCACCCTCATCTCCCTCGAGGTGAGGTTTCACAAGGCTAGGTAGGCACTCTTTGGGAGCGATCCCCAGGGGACGGTGGTGACCCCGAAGGAGAGCCCTGATGCCCTGCTTCCTGAGGTTGTCGATGCGCTCGAGGATGTCGTCGACGAGTTTGGCTCCTTGGTGGAAGGTGAGGCTCGCCTACTCTCCTCCTCGGCCCTGACACGCGCCTTCAGCCATCTCTATCTCCAGGACGCCGGCTTCCACTTTGCCGCCTTCCTCAAGCCCGTGGACTCCAACTCCTGAGATGCTATTGTCGACGCCATGAAAGGTTCGATGGAGGCCCTACTTGACAAGTTCATCGTTGTAGGTCCCGCAGCTTGGGTCGAGGGCAAGGGTGGGGTGACCTCATCGACGATGAGGCTCCACAAGCGGGTGATGGCAGCGGCCAAGGCTGAAGAGGCGGCGCTGCGGTGGTGCTCCTTCCTGCTTTTATTCTGCAACATGTGTCGTGCCTCGTGGAGGCGCTAAAACTGGTGCTTGGAACAACGTGCTTTGTAATAATTAGCTTATGGTTTTGCGACTTCTTTTGTGTTTTCATTGTTGTTCTGCGTCGGCAGGGCCCAACCTCGCGCGTACCTCAGTCACCGTTGGGTTATCAGGATCACCAGGACAAGCCCAAGGGGTGAGGGGCTATGTGGCCATATAGGCTCCTGAGACGCGATTCTCAGGAGTGCCCCTTAACGTGCGAACAGCTTGGGAAAATAGGTGAGAGGGAAAGCCTTGGCGTTCTGCGTCGGCAGGGCTCAGCCCCGCACATACCTCAGCTGCCGTCGGGTCATCCGGATCACCAGGACGAGCCCAAGGGGTGAGGGGCTACATGGCTAGTTATGCTCCTGAGGGACACGATGCTCAGGAGTCCCCCTTGACGTACGGATGGCTTGGGAAGGGAGGGACGAGAGTCAGGCCTTGGTGTTTTGCATCGGCATGCCCGGCCTTGTGCATACTTCAACCGCCGTTCGGTCGTCCGGATCACCAGGACGAGCCCAAGGGGTGAGGGGCTACATGGCTAGTTATGCTCCTGAGGCGCGATGCTAGGAGTCTCCCTTGCCATATGAACAAACCATCATACCTTTCCTCGCCAGGCCCTCGCTCGGGAGGGGCGCGCGAAGACCGGGTCCATGGGACCTGGCAGGGTGGCGTACACTAGGCGTGACCTGAGCGTAGCCCCTGTGCCAAGCCCCCCCGTGCTACCCTCTCGAGGGAGAGCAGCATGGTGAGGCTAAGCACTAAGCCCGGAGGCTCCCTGAGGTTGCTGCAGCCGCGAGGCCACCCTCAGTTGTTTATCACTAGCACGTAGCATGGCGCTTCCGCTCTTGCACGGGCATAGCCACTCCTCGGCAGTGTCGACGGCCAACACGGAGCATGGTGGTTCCACTACTGCGTGGGAGGGGGCTCCCTCTGAGGAGAGCCCCCGGGGCATGTACAACCCTGCCCTGACACGTGGCTTGCACAACCGGGCTGGAGGAGGTGTCTATGGGCACTCGTGAGCCACAGGACTCACGAGGCCCTATCTCAAGCCAGGTTGTGCCTGAATTTGATTGGGTACTCTCGTGCCAGTCCCGCAAGATGGTAAGGCAACCTGTGCTGAATGATTCTCCTAAGGTTATTGCATGAGAAAAGGCCAAACACCAACGACCCCAAGAGTTGACGTGAACGGGACCGGCCTGCCAGACAGAGCTCAGTCGTTGGGTTTATCAACGCTGCAGGGATGGACCCGAGCACAGACGTCATGCCCAGTCTTCTCATGCAAAGGTCCTGAAGAAAAACAACCGGCGCGCGGCTCTCATGGCGACGAGGCACCAGGTCGCGCGCCCTCACTCATACGCCCGTTATTAGCTCATGCGAGAACAAGGCACCAAGGGCCATGGGAGGTGACGTACACGGGAGCTGGCCCGTGAGCCAGAGCTCAGCCTCTTGGGGTTAGTGACGCTGCAGGGACGAACCCGAGCACAGACGTTGTGCCAGTCCTTAACCATGAGGCGGACGCGGGTGGGCTCGTAAGGGCATGAGACATTTTTGGCGGCAAATCGCCAGTCAAGCAGTTGATGATTTCAAAGCAGCTCATTAGGGAAGGTAAACTAGTTCTGGTAGACACAAAAGAGATACATGTCGCAGGGACGGACCCACGCGACTTGGGGATAATGCAGCCCGAGGGGCGGCCCCAAACTGAACAAACTAAAAAGATGTCACCTGACACCGTTGCTGAAGAGATGTCGGGGTAGAAGAAGTCGCGCGCTGAGCTGAAGTTGTTCCTCATGAGCCGCCTTGGCCCTGAACCTTGGGAGGCTCCAGGGGCCTGGGGGCTCCTGAAGATGCATCTCCATCTCCGCCAGGATCGCCTGGTGCCGAGCCTCCCGAGCCGCTAGGATGCCCCGCATGCGGTGCTGGAATGCGACAGTCGCGCTCGGCAGGCCGAAGGGCATGCGAACATAGCTGTGAGGGGGGCCCTCGCATCGGCCGACACAGGACAACCAGAAGAGCTGCCGAGACGCGACCCTGTTGAGCCCTGGGATGTCGATGCAGACGCGGAACTCCTTACCCTCTACAGGATAATGAGCCACGGACAGCGGTGGGCGACGATCGCCCTGCAAAACCCTTGCCTCTTGAATCTGCTCGACTGCCTTGCTGATGAACTCCTGAACGCCCGGCGCCTCGTGCCCTGCGCCTTCTCCTGGGAAGCGTGCGCTAAAGCATGCCTCCACATGGTGCACGAGCGCCTCCCTCGTGACACTGGCTAGGTCTGAGGCCCTATAGAGAAGAGCCCCCGAGCCCAGCCTGAGAGGGGCGCCAGGCACGCCTTCCTATGAGATAGGTGAAGGCGCCCTAGCTAGGGATGTGGGGCTCAGCACGGCACTGTCGGGCGATGCCTCCTCACGAGACCCTTGGCCCAGCTGCAGCTTCTTCGTCCTAGGAGCAATCTCAGGACGGAGGACACCGCCCTCGTCTTCAGGGTTCTCGACTACTGCAGCCTGGTAGGCGCGCTCGAGGGAGCACACTGCGTCCTTTTCCTTGCAGGCGACCGTAATGATGCCGTTGCCCCCTGGCATCTTGAGGACATTGTAGTTGTGATGTGTTGCCACCATGAACTTGACCAACGCTGGGTACCCGAGGATCGCATTGTACGGTAGACAAATTTCAGCAACATCGAAGTCGATGAGCTTGGTGCAGTAGTTGTCACGCTCGCCGAAGGTGACAGGGAGGCGGGTCTGTCCTATCAGATGCGTGGAACTGTCGGTCACTCCTGAGAATGGCTTGGTAGGATGAAGGTGGTGATAAGGCACTTGGAGCCTGTCGAACGTCTGGACAGAGAGAACGACAGAGAGAACATTGAGCCCTGCTCCACCATCAATGAGGGTCTTGGTGACGACCACGTTGCTGATAACAGGCAAGCAGAGCATTGGGAGCGCGCCAGCAGTGGTCACGCACTTGAACTGATCGGAGGAGTTGAAGGTGATGGAGTATTTGGACCACTTGAGCAGGTGAGTTGCCTCGGGCTTGGGGAGCGCTGCGTTCACCTCACGGGCGAACTACTTGAAGATGCGGTGAGAGGCTGGGGACTAAGAGCCGCCCAGGATGCAGGCGATGGCTCGAGGCTCCTAGAAGCCCCCAGCCCCCTCGTCCTGGTGATGATCTTCGTTCCTTCTCGATGGTGGAGGTAGTGGAGGAGGACCGGCGTTGCCCTGAGGCCGATCCTCATGAGGCTGGTCGCTCCACGCGCCCTTGCGAGGCTGGCCCTGCCAGCTGTCCTCCCGAGGCTGGTCACACCACCCCTGGTGATGGTCGCGGCCGTCCCAGCATCCTCCACCTCGTCCACATCTACGACCGTAACATCGATCGTTGTGCTCAGGGTGTCGACCGAGGCGCCCGTTGCGGAGGGCCCTGAGCTCCTGGTTGTCGTTGGTGTTGTGGTTGTGGACGTCGTGGATCACGCAGAACGATCGGTTGATTTTGGATGACTCAGGGTGGTCGCATCCATGCTTCATCTCTGGCTCGGCCACAAGCACAACGGTCCCCTTGCACTTCACATCCTTGGCCTTGGCCTTCTTGTCTTCCGAGTCAGCATTAGGGAGCTCGAGGATGGAGAGGCATCCCTCCTCAGCCCTCTCGCACTTGTTCGCCATTTTGAACATCTCCAGGGCTGTGTAGAGGTCCTCATGAATGGCGAGCTCCTCCTTCATCTTGACGTCACAGACGCCATCAGTGAACGCTGAGATGATGGCCTAGTCCGACATGTTGGGGATCTTGAGGCAAACATTGTTGAAGCGCTGGATGTACTTCTGCAGGGTCTCCCCTGGCTGCTGCTTGATGCGTCATACGTCACCCGTGGCCGGCGGGCGGTCGCGAGTGCCCTAGAAGTTGGCGATGAAGCGGTCGCTCATCTCATCCCAGGAGGAGACAGATCCCAGGGGAGATTCAGGAGCCAAGAGCACGCGACATCCTTGAGGGCCATGGGAAGCCAGTACGCCATGATCTTCTCGTCGCCGCTGGCAGCCTTGATGCTTAGCTCATAGAGCTGTAGGAACTCGGCGGGGTCGGCGGTGCTGTCGTAGCATGGGGGCAGATCAAGCTTGAACATGCCTGGCCAGATGACGTTATGAAGCTCTGGGGTGAACGCGCGGCACCCTGCTGTGGTCATGGGAGCTCGTCGAGGAGGTGGATCTTGGTCTCAATGCTCACGCACCGCCACCATCACAGACAGCACACGGTCTTGATGTGGGGGTGCTGGAAGCACACGTGCATCTTCTTGGGGCCGCTGCACCACTTGGCAGCTTGCCCCTTCGCGCGTAGGCGCCTGGCGTAGTGGGTCGCGCCGCGGTGCCACCCGCCTTGGTTCCACGACGGCACCCTAGGCCGGAGGTGGTGGAGGTGCCCCGTGAACCACATCTCCCGCGGCAGGCGATTGTTGAGGTAGTGAGCTGGCCGGCGTGGTGGAGACTCCGGCGGCGCTGACGAGCTCGACGATACACTCGAGCCACTCCTCATAGAAGTCGTTGATAGGGCGGTAGCGAAGGAGCTCCCACGCCATGAGCAGAGAAGCTTGCGCGTTTGCCGGGCCGCGACGCGCGTGGGAGGATGAAGCGACCGGGGTTAACGACGTAGTGGCGGTGCGCCCGTCGCGGTGCACCGAGGGGTGTAGCGATGAAGGTTGCTGCTCGTGGCCGGCAGGGCCTGTGGCGGCATTGGCCACCGGTGACGAAGGACAACGAGGACAGCCGGCGCCCGCCGGCGCCATCTGAGCGACGCGGGTGGCAACCACAACCCGGTGCTCAGCGCGAGCCCAACGTGCGTCAGCCATGGAAGTGTCAGAGTAGCGGTGGATCGATCGATGGAAGAGATGATCTGACGCACCCCTACCTAGCTCGCCAAATGTCGGATTTAGGGTTCCGCAAACCCTTGATAGGTTCGAACTCTGGGGTGCATTCGGAGATCTCAACCTACCCAGCCTGCCTACTCGTGATCCTCAGGCCTAGCACGTCGAACTCAAAGGGACATAGAGACACAACAGTTATCCTGGTTCGGGCCACCTCGCGGTGTAATACCCTACTCCAGCGTTTCGGTGGATTTTCTCGAGGGCTGAGGATAAACTAGTATAGTGGATGAACTAGCCTCAGGAGGTGAGGTGTTCTTGAGCTCAAGAGAGCTGGTGAGGTGTTCGGGTGAGGATGGATCCGATCCCATCTATGGTGGTGGCTAAGTCCTATTTATAATGGCCTTGGTCCTCTTCCCAAATGTTGGCGGGAAGGGATCCCACATGCCACATTTGAAGGGGGACAAGAAGTACATCCTATCCTGACTAAAGCGGCCTTCGCCTGTGCAAAGCCTCTGGTCGTGACGTTGTGGTGGGCTCGACGACGACCTCTGTCCTGCCGTCCTGACAGTCTTGGTCTTGTTGCACCAGAATGGAAACCTTTGGCTGATTCGTCGGGACTCCACGCCTGTTGCTTGCCTCCTTTGCACCAAATAGGAAACTGGTACTCTGTGCTCGCTGGTGCCCGCCTGGCCTTGGTCGTCATGGCTCACGTCAACTGAGCCTCGTGAGGTGCACCTTGCATAGAACTCTCCGCCCCTCGGGAGCCAGCCTGAGGAGGCCGGTCCCCTCGGGGGTCCTGGCGTCGTCCGCCTCGCGAGGCTTGGCCCCTCGTGAGAGTCTTGAGTTGTTAACGCTTAAGCCGGGCCGTACTAGGCCGTCGATGGAGCCATGCAGTGGACCGACAGGCAGGAAAGTCTGGGTACCCTCATATCCAGAACACCGATAGTAGCCCCCGGGCCCAAGGCGAGCTCGGACTTGGCTTCGAGGAGAAGCCAAAGGGCAAGTGTGGAGCACCGCGGGCCCTAACCGCCTGCGGCCTTGAACGACGCGTGGCGATTGATGGGACGTGGGCGTCTCCACTTCCCCATGCTACCTTGGCAACCGTTTTTGTCTGACAAAAGGGTTGCCACCTGCCGTCGTGCCTTCATTGCCTTCCCTTCATCTTGCTTCAGATCCCCTTCTCCCAACGCCGAAGATATCCTCTAGATCTGCCGATCCTTCCCTCCAATCTTTCGCCCGATGGCCGTTCATAAAGCCAAAACTCCAGCTTCGGCTGCCGGCCCCGCCTGGTTCGAGCCGGCGCTTATCACACCCTCTGTCGCCGAGGAGAAGCTCCAAACTGCCCTCCTCCTGACAGCGAGTGGTGATAGCAAATGGGGGAAGGCCGCGCACCGGGTTGCCTCTGCCGTTCCGGAGCCCGTGAATAGTACCTTCTGTCCCTTCTTCCTGCATAGAGTATGCTCGGGCTGATTCCTCCCTTCTCCCGCTTCTTCTATGCCGTTCTGCATCATTACGGCCTCCACGCGCTCTGTATCCATCCCAACTCTGTCCTCCTCTTGTCCATCTTCGCCTTCTACTGTGAGGCATTCGTGCGAGTGATGCCCTCCGTCGCCATGCTCTGCCACTTCTTTTACCTCCGCTTGACTAGCCACCAGCCTGCAGGGTGTGTTGGCTTCGTCGCGGCCCTAGGCGGCAACGCGATCTCCTGCGCCATGAAGAAGGTAGAGGACGCCCTAAACAAGTGGGTCTTAATGGACGCCAAGTGCTCCCATGCCCAGCTGGAGCTGCCGATCAAGCTCCCGACCTCCGAGAAAGGGTGGTTTTCCTAGAAGATCACCGACCTTCAGGACTTGGGAGGTATTGTAGACTCGCTGCAGCTGTTTAGAGAAAAAGGAACCTTGTCTAGCACCTCATTCCTTTTTGTGGGAGTCCCCTGTCATAGGTTAGCTGTGCTTAGTGGCCATGTCGCGCTGCCCGAGGGGCATAGACATGAGGGGGTGCTGGTGCCTATGAGCTTGATCAAGGGCTCCCTGGGAGGATAAAGCCGAGGCACCCGGGCAATGGGGTTTGGCGCGGTGTGCTCATGCAAGGGCAGGCCGATGCGCACACACCTGCCTAGCCCCCACATGCGAGGCGTGCGAGGAAAAGCGACGGGCAACGACCACACCTTCCTGGCCCCCAGGCTAAGAACGAGTGAAACGGAGGAGAAAAACAACTTGGCGAACCAAAGCACGAAAGAACCAACTCCATTAAAGGTCAACAAAAGATTGCAAGCAACTTTGGAAAGCAAATGAACAGCCATGTCTGGCACCTAATCTAGTATCCTCACCAGTGCGGAGCTAAGTGAGGCCTCATGCAGCTCTCAGGAGACTCCGGGGCGTGTACAGCTCCACTCAGCATTACGTGAGAGTGTCATGAGTGGAGACCTTCCCAGGCCGGAGCCTTGATTCATGTGTAGAACTTCCGGAAGTGCTGGATGTTCCAGGCGTTCTGGATGGGGACCCCGTCCTGTGTCTCCAGGAGCGCGGTGCCAGGCCTGGAGACACGGGCAATCCTAAATGGGCCCTCCCACATGGGGGAGAGCTTGTGCAGCTTCCCTGGGGAGCACCCGCCTCTGGACGAGGTCGCCACCTCCAACGTCCTAGAGCAGACGCTATGGCAGTGGTACCACCGCAGCGCCTGCTGGTACCTTGCCACTCAAAGCGAGGTTTGACGGTGGCATTCCTTCCCCAGCACGGGATCCACCCCCTGTGTGGCCTCCTAACACGCCTCGTCAAATGCCAGGATCCGCGTGGAGCGATGCTTGACCTCGTGTGGGAGAACCGCTTTAGCTCCGTAGACGAGGAAGAATGGTGTCTCTCCCATTGGCTTGGTCGCGTGGTGCGGATGGACCACAACACGGACTGGAGCTCGTCGAGCCAGGCCCTGCCGCATGCCTCGAGCTTCTTCTTGAAGGTTCTCGCCTTGAGGCTCCTCCGGACCTTGGCGTTGGCGCGCTTGGCCTGGCAGTTGCTCATGGGGTGTGCCACTGATGCGTAGCATATCTGCGTTCCAAAATTAGCACAACATGTTTTGGAAAGGTTGCTAGTGAACTGCGAGCCATTGTCCGTGATGATGCAGTTAGGGACCCCAAACCGGCTCACAAGGCCCTTGATGAACTTGATGGCTGATCCAGCTGGGATGGGCAGACGCCTTCTAGCTCTGCCCATTTGGTGAACTTGTGGATGGCGACGTAAAGGTAGAGGTAGTCCCCTGGCGCTCGGGGAAACGGCCCCAAGATGTCTAGCCCCCAGACAGCGAACGGCCATGTGAGCGGGATAGTCTGGAGGCCCTGCGCAGGCTGGTGGATTTGCTTGGTGTGGAACTGGCATGCTTTGCAGGAGTGCACCAGCTCTGTGGCGTCGTTGAGCGTAGTGGGCGAATAGAAGCCACTGCGGAACGCCTTGCCCACAAGGGTGCGCGATGAGGAGTGATGTCCGCAATCCCCACCGTGTATGTCTGCCAGCAGCTCCAACCCTTGCTCCTTGGAGATGCATCATAACGAAATGTCTTTGGGCCTCTTGCGGTTCAACTCACCATCACGGATGAAGTATGCAGTGGCCTGACGAGCCACGCGCTTGAAATCTTCCTCCTTCTTAGGCAGGGTCCCCTGAAGTAGGTATGCCTTGAACTCCTCAGTCCAGCACCCCTCCTGAGGCTCAAGCGCGAGGAGCAGGCGGGCCCCTGAGGGAGGGCCACATGCTGGGGCACCGGTTGCTGGTGCTTGGGGTAGGTCCTCCTGAGGTGGTGTTGGTGTCGTGGTGGGGGGAGCCACCGACGGCTTGAAGAAGTGCTCCTCAAACACCTCAGGCTCCTCAGGGAGCCTCCAGGATGCTCTCTTGGCGATGTCGTCTGCCTCCTAGTTTGTTCCTCGCGGCACGTGCTGCAGTTCCAATCCCAGGAACCGTTTCTCCATCTTGCATACCTCTTCCAGGTATGCCTCCATGTGCTCGTCCTTGGGTGTGTATTCTTTGTTGGAGAACTTGATGAGGAGCCGGGAATCGCACTTAATGGTGAGGCGATTCACCCCCAGCGCCGCCACGTCCCTGAGGCCAGCGAGCAAGCCTTCATACTCTGTGATGTTGTTGGAGACCTTTTCACCTTGCTGAAGACAGAGCTGTACTGTATAGTAGAGTTTGTCCTTGGCGGTTGAGATGAGGACGGACCCAGCCCCTATGCCTTGTCGTGCGAACGCGCCGTCAAAGTACATGATCCACCCGTCTGGCTCCTCATCCCCAGGCAAGAGGGAGCAGTCCTCGCTCATCCCGCGATCAGGGATGTCAGTCCATTCTGCCATGAAATCCGCAAGGGCCGCACCCTTGATGACTCTGGCGGTGCTGAACTCTAGTTGGAATGCCTGGAGCTCGATGTTCCACTCCACAACTTGCTCGGTGGCATTAGGGCTCCGTAGCACCCTCTCAAGTGGGTAGGCTGAAACGACCTTGATGGGGTGACCTTGGAAGTAGTGACACAGCTTTATGGAGGCGACGAGGAGCGCAAGTAAGAGCTTCTGAGGCATAGGGTAGCGCTCACGTGCCTCCCGTAGCACCGTGCTGACGAAGTAGACGGGGTGCTCAATGAGGGAAGAGGTGTTTTGTGGGGTCTTGTGCTTCTTAATGACGCGGGCCTTCGGTGATCCCACCTTCTGCAGTGCCAAATGTGGCCTCGTGAGTGTCGGCCTCAGGAGCCCCCCCAGCCGAGGGGTCTGTTTCATCTTCAGGAGGAATGTTGACTGCCGGATCCGTCGAGGCCCCAGGAGCACCGTCCTGAGGCTGCCGTGCTTTCCTTGGTTGGCGAGCGCCCTGCTGAGGGTCCTTGAGCATGCTCTCTTCCCTTAGCGCCAGCAGAGCGGCACTGGAAGAGTGAGGGGTGGCGGCCAAATAAAGCTAGGGGCTCAAGAGGGCACGGCGCCACCATCACCGGTGGGCTGGTCAAGTATCTCTTGAGGTCTTGAAAGGTCGTGTCAGCCTCAGGGGTCCACTCGAACGGCCCCTTCTTTTTCATCAGCTTGAAGAACGGGAGGGCGCGTTCTCCCAACTTGGAGATGAAGCGCCCCAGTGAGGTCACGCAGCCCACCAGCTTCTGCATCTCCTTGAGCGTCTGTGGAGGGCTCATGTCTTCTATTGCCTTGACCTTCTCCGGATTTGCCTAGATCCCTCTGGGCAATACTAGAAAAACCAGGAGCTTGCCAGAGGGAACTCCGAACACGCATTTCTTGGGATTGAGCTGCAGGTCCACCTCGCGCAAGCTGACAAATGTCTCCTCCAGATCCTCAATCTGGGTCCTCGCCTCCCGAGACTTCACAACTATGTCATCAACATAGGCCTCAGCATTTCTCCCGAGCTGCTTGCCCAGGGTGATGTGCATCAGCCGCTGGAAGGTAGCCCCGGCATTGCACAACCCAAAAGGCATGTAGGTGTAGCAGTACACCCCGCAGGGGGTCAGGAACGCCGTCTTCTCCACATCTTGCATAGCCATCTTGATCTGGTGGTAGCCTGAGAAAGCATCCAAAAAGCACAACAGGTCGCACTCGGCAGTGGAGTCAACAATCTGGTCGATGCGGGGAAGCGAGAAGGGATCTTGAGGGCAAGCCTTGTTGAGGTTGGTGAAGTCGACGCACATGCGTTCCTTCGCTCCTTTCTTGGGAACGACGACCGGGTTTGCCAGCCATTCCGGATAACGTACCTCCCTGATGACCCCAGGATCCTGCAGCTTATGGGTTTCTTGGACAATGAATGCCCTACTCCAGCATTTTGGTGGATTTCCTCGAGGGCTGAGGATGAACTAGTATAGTGGATGACCTAGCCTCAGGAGGTGAGGTGTTCTTGAGCTCAAGATAGCTGGTGAGGTGGTCGGGTGAGGATGGATCCGATCCCCTCTATGGTGGTTGCTAAGTCCTATTTATAATGGCCTTGGTCCCCTTCCCAAATGTTGGCGGGAAGGGATCCCATAATGGCCAGATTTGAAGGGGGACAAGAAGTACATCCTATCCTGACTAAAGCGGTCTTCTCTTGTGCAAAGCCTCTGGTCGTGACGCTGCGGTGGGCTCGGTGATGACCTCTGTCCTGCCGTCCTCACGGTCTTGTTCTTGTTGCACCAGAATGGAATCCTTTGGTTGATTCGTCGGGACTCCATGCCTGTTGCTTGCCTCCTTTGCACCAAAGAGGAAACTGGTACTCTATGCTCGCTGGCGCCCGCCTAGCCTTAGTCGTCATGGCTCACGTCAACTGAGCCTCGTGAGGTGCACCTTGCATAGAACTCTCTGCCCCTCGGGAGCTAGCCTGAGGAGGCCGGTCCCCTCGGGGGTCCTGGCGTCGTCCGCCTCGCGAGGCTTGGCCCCTCGCGAGGGTCTTGAGTTGTTGATGCTTCAGCCGGGCCGTACCAGGCCGTCGATGGAGCCATGCAGTGGACCGCAGGCAGGCAAGTCTGGGTACCCCCATATCCAGAATGCCGACAGTAGCCCCCGGGCCCAAGGCACGCTCGGACTTGGCTTCCAAGCGAAGCCAAAGGGCAAGTGTGGAGCACCACGGGCCCTAACCGCATGCGTCCTTGAACAACGTGTGGCGATTGATGGGACGTGGGCGTCTCCACTTCCCCATGCTGCCTTGGCAACCGTTTTCGTCTGACAAAAGGGCTGCCACCTGCCGTCGTGCCTTCATTGCCTTCCCTTCATCTTGCTCCAGATCCCCTTCTCCTAATGCCGAAGATATCGTCCAGATCTGCCGATCCTTCCCTCCAATATTTTACCTGATGATCGTTGATTAAGCCAAAGCTCCACCTTCGGCTGCCGGCCCCGCCTGGTTCGGGCCGGCGCTGATCACGCCCTCCGTCACCGAGGAGAAGCTCCAAACTGCCCTCCACCTTACGGTGAGTGGTGATAGCGAATGGGGGAAGACCGCGCTCCGGGTTGCCTCCGCCGTGCCGGAGCCCGCGAACAGTACCTTCTATCCCTTCTTCCTGCATATAGTATGCTCGGGCTGATTCCTCCCTTCTCCCGCTTCTACTTTACCGTTCTCCATCATTACGGCCTCCACGCGCTTCATATCCATACCAACTCTGTCCTCCTCTTGTCCATCTTTGCCTTCTACTACGAGGCATTCATGGGAGTGATGCCCTCCGTCGCCATGCTCTGCCACTTCTTTTACCTCCTCTTGACTGGCCACCAGCCTGCAGGGTGTGTTGGCTTCGTCGCGGCCCTAGGCAGCAACGCGATCTCCCGCGCCGCGAAGAAGGTAGAGGACGCCCAGAACAAATGGGTATTAATGGACACCAAGTGCTCCCGCGCCCAGTTGGAGCTGCCGATCGAGCTCCTGACCTCCGAGAAAGGGTGGTTTTCCGAGAAGATCACCGACCTTCAGGACTCGGGAGGTATTGTAGACTCGTTGCTGAGCTGTTTAGAGAAAAAGGAACCTTGTCTAGCACCTCGTTCCTTTTTGTGCAAGCCCCCTGTCGTAGGTTAGCTGTGCTTAGTGCGCCGTGTCGCGCTGCCCGAGGGGCACGGACATGAGGGGGTGCTGGTGCCCATGAGCTTGATCAAGGGCTCCCTGCGAGGATAAAGCCAAAGCACCCGAGCAATGGGGTTCGGCGCGGTGTGCTTGTGCAAGGGCAGGCCGATGCACACACACCTGCCTAGCCCCCACACGTGAGGCGTGCGAGTTAGAGCAACGGGCAACTGCCACACCTTCCTGGCCCCCAGGCTAAGAACGAATGAAACGGAGGAGAAAAACAACTTGGCAAACCAAAGCACGAAAGCACCAACTCCATTAAAGCTCAACAAAAGATTGCAAGCAACTTCGGAAAGCAAATGAACAGCCGTGTCCGACACCTAATCTAGTCTTCTCACCAGTGTGGAGCTAAGTGCTGCCACATCACAGTACCAATCAGTTGAAAGGCAGGAGGAGTAAGGACTTACAACAGTGGCTTGAACTGGTGTGCTCATGCCCTTCATCTTGCTGGTGTGGCAATCCTTGAAGATTTGCATTGCATTCGGTTCAGGTTCTTTTTGGTCTGCACGGGCTTTCCTCTGTATTTGGAACAAGTCAATATTGATATGATAATGTGGCACAAAAAAAAGAAGGAAGTAGCGGCTATTTACAAGAGCCTCGCAGTGTGCAATATAGCTATGAGATCCTGTTGTCTGTTGGAATTTCACTTTAGAACGGTTGGTTTTGTTCTTCAAAGAGTTAGCCTAGAAGAAGATACACTTGTAAGTCACATACATAAATACAAGTTCAATATGTGGTCTAATCAAATATATATAGCCTACCTGATACATTGGATCAGACATGTGTTTAACGAGGGTTGTCCAGTCTTCATCTGTAATATATTCCACTTGAGATGTTTGGGCGATTTCATTGTTAGCCTTTGCCTTCAAAGTGAGATTTTCTAAGGTGGTACCGATACTGTCGCAGATCAGACTGAAAAACATGAGTGCATGCTTGTTTAGTTGCATCATCTTTCGGATCCAACTTGAACCTCATCTGTTGAAAAAAAATGTGAGTCTTATTAGGAGGAAGCTAGAAAGTATGGGACAGAGCAAGACAATATTACTAATTGCGATGAATAACATTACTTACAGATAAATGGTCAAGGAAGGTGTTAAACTGGGTATTGTCTTTCTCATTCCTGTACTGGATCCACATTGGGAGGATACGTGCATGACACCTAATGGCAACGGCTACCTCTGATACTAACTTGGCTGACTCTGTAGCATCACGTGGCCTTTTTAAACCTGCCTCAAAATGGATCTCCATTCTTCCTCCTTTAGATTTTGTTAATCTGTCAAGCATTATCCCTGATTTCTGTTTCTGCTTGCGCTGTGGTGCTAGTTCAACAACGAATATGGAAAGTGTTAGTGTACATCAAACTGTGAGAGTACATATAAAGGAGCATGCAACTGCAACTTGACTCGGTCAGGCACCGTCTTGGTGTTGATGCTCACGAGGTTCATCTGATCTTGCCAAGTCCTGTTGTGTCAGCAGTGCTTCGGAAGTAGTGTTAGGTGTGAAGGTAGCTTGGGAACTGGCCAGTTCCGGAGCAGACGAATGAGTAACTCGTTGAGATGCTGGTATAGTTGAAGCGGATGCTGCAGCTGGTGGAGCAGGTGATACTGTGTTTGTAGATTTAGCCGGTGGACTTGGACCTTCTACTGCACTATAAGTACAAGAAGAATCTCGATGGCAGATCCTTTTCCGTTTCAACCGACGAGTAACACCACTCCCTACTATCTTATTTTCCTTGCTCTTTTTTTACTTTGCCATGTCAAGCCATACCCACAACACAAAAGAATAAAATCGCTCTTCAGAACTCATTGATGCATGATACAGACAAGCAATACTTTGATGTAAGACAACTGTATGAGGATGGAATATGTAAGAAAAACAGGACGGCATGACATATTCACAGCTACGATGTGCAAACTAAGCATAAGGATTTTCAAGAAAATAGAAGTAATGCAAGCTACACACCATATGAAAGATGCAACCAATATTACTCTGCCAAGTTAAAAGTGTCTTGTCATAAGTGGCAATTCAAAAAATTAGAAGCAGTACAACATAGAAATCAATGCAAGATGCAACCACTATCAAACTGCGATGTTAAAAGCGTCTAATCATGAGTGACTGATGCGGGATACACAACAACAATACTTTGATGTAAGAACATGGTATGACAGATAGATGCAGTGTATTCTAGACACAGAAAGCCATGTCATATGCACATGTATAATGTATAAACTCAGCAGGTGCAATTTAATCAAAATATAAGAAATACAGGCTAGACAACATATGCAACATGAAACCAATTATACACTGTCAACTTAGAGCAAGCACCTGCGATGGTGGAGTACGAGAGATGAACTCATCATGTAGACTTGGGACTTCAACTTCATTAGCAGTAGCAGTGGCAAATCTAGAGAGTCTCTGTTTGCGTCGGTGTGGAGGACCACCAACATCCCCTAACTTACTCTTTTCCTTCTTATTTTCTGATATTACCTTATGAAGTCAAAACCACAAGAAGATGAATAAAATTAGCTCTGCATAACTGGTTGATGCATGATACAGATGAACACTACTTTGATGTAAGGCAAGTGCGGGATAGGAGGATGGAATATACACAAAAATGACAGTGTTTCATATTCACACGTACGATAAGAGGATGGAATATGTATGAAAAAACAGTAAGCGGAAGGCATTTCAACAAAACTAGAAGAAATGAAAGCTAGGCACCATATGAACATGCAACCAATATCACTCTATTAGGTAAAAAGTGTCTCGTCGTAAGTGCCATTTTAAGAAATTAGAAGCAGTACAAGCTAGAAGACAATGCAAGATGCAACCTACATCACAGTCCCAAGTTAAATGTGTCTTATGGGTAAGTGATCGTTGCAGGTGCAATTCAATATAATTAGAAGCAATACAAACTAGACATCATACGGAAAACGCAACCACATATAACAGTTCCAAGTAAGAGCAAGCACCTGTGATGGTGGAGTAGGGGAGATGTGCTCATCATGTACACGTATGTTCTAGAAATAGGAACACATGTCATATTCACAGGCATTATGTGTAAAGTAAGCAGATGTAATTCAAATTAGAAGCAATACAAGCTAGACATCATACGCAACATGCAACCACATATAATAGTGCCAAGTTAGAGCAAGCACCTGTGATGGTGGAGTAGGGGAGATGTGCTCATCATCTACACAGCTACATTGACTGTCCAACCTTGTGTTGTCTTGTGAATCTTGTTGGGAGGATGGCAGTGTAGAATCTGTAGAGACCCCCTATTTGAGTTGCTCCGAAGGACCACCATAATCCACTGCCGGACTAACTTCCTTCAGCTGTAATGATTTTGCATTGTGAAGTCAAACCGATAAGAAAAAGGAATAAAATTCGCTCTTCAGAACTCATTCATGCATAATACTGACGAACACTACTCGGATGAAAGGCAAACACATGATGTGAGGATGGAATATGTATGAAAAACAGGATGGCGTGACATATTCACACCTATGATGTGGTAACTAAGCAGAAGGCATTTCAACAAATTAGAAGCACTGCAAGCTAGACACCATATGAAAGATGCAACCAATATCACTCTGCCAAGTTCAAACTATATGGCGTTTCAACAAATTAGAAGTAGTACATGCTAGAAATCATATGCAAGACACAACCAATATCACAGTGGCGACTTAAAGGTGCCTTATCATAAGTGACTGATGCGGGATATGCAAGAACAATAGTATGATGTAGAAATAGGAACATATGCAAGAACAATAGTATGATGTAGAAATAGGAACATATGCAAGAACACATGTCATATTCATAGGCATTATGTGTAAAGTAAGCAGATGCAATTCAACAAAGTTAGAAGCAATACAAGCTAGACATCATACGGAACATGCAACCACATATAATAGTGCCAAGTTAGAGCAAGCACCTGTGATGGTGGAGTAAGGGAGATGTGCTCATCATCTACACAGCTACGTTGACTGTCTAGCCTTATGTTGTCTTGCGAATCTTGTTGGGAGGATAGCAGAGTAGAATCTGTAGAGAAACTCCATTTCAGTTGCTCGGAAGGACCACCATCATCCAATGCCTTGCCAATTTCCTTCAGCTTTATTGATTTTTCATTGTGAGGTCATACCGACAAGAAAAAGGAATATAATTCGCTCTTCAGACCTCATTCATGCATGATACGGACGAACACTACTCTGATGAAAGGAAAATTCATGATACAAGGATGGAATATGCACGAAAAAATGGACGGCTTGACATATTCACACCTATGGTGTGGTAACTAAGCAGAAGGCACTTCAAAAAATTAGAAGCACTACAAACTAGACACCATATGGAAGGTGCAATCAATATCACTCTGCCAAGTTAAAACTGTCTTGTACCAAAGTTGTCTAGAGTACCAAAGTTGTAGTTTTTAAGATTCCTTAAGTTTAAGTGGAGTTTAGGCACTAGTTTAACACTCACAATATATATAAAGCAAGCATGCAAAGAGTATATGGGCAGCGGAAAGTAAAGCATGCAATTTGCAAGAATGTAGAGGGAAGGGTTTGGAGGATTCAAACGCAATTGGAGACACGGATGTTTTTGGCGTGCTTCCGATAGGTGGTGCTATCGTACATCCACGTTGATGGAGACTTCAACCCACGAAGGGTAACGGTTGCGCGAGTCCATGGAGGGCTCCACCCACGAAGGGTCCACGAAGAAGCAACCTTATCTATCCCACCATGGCCGTCGCCCACAATGGACTTGCCTCACTAGCGGTAGATCTTCACGAAGTAGGCGATCTCCTTGCCCTTACAAACTCCTTGGTTCAACTCCACAATCTTGTCGGAGGCTCCCAAGTGACACCTAGCCAATCTAGGAGACACCACTCTCCAAGAAGTATGAAATGGTGTGTTGATCATGAACTCCTTGCTCTTGTGCTTCAAATGATAGTCTCCCCAACACTCAACTATCTCTCATAGGTTTTGGATCTGGTGGAAAGAAGATTTGAGTGGAAAGCAACTTGGGGAAGGCTAGAGATCAAGATTCATATGGTAGGAATGGAATATCTTGGCCTCAACACATTAGTAGGTAGTTCTCTCTCAGAAAATGTATGCTGGAAGTGTAGGTTCAGTCTGATGGCTCTCTCCACGAATGAAGAGGAGGTGGAGGGGTATATATAGCCTCCACACAAAATCTAACCGTTACACACAATTTACTAAACTCGGTGGGACCGAATCGTTAAACTCGGTCTGACCGATTTAGCAAATAATGTGACCGTTAGGATTTTTGGTGGGACCAAAATGCAATTCGGTGAGACCGATATGGTTAGGGTTAGGGCATAACGTAATCTCGATAAGACCGATTACACAAACTCGGTGAGACCGATTTTGGTAATAAGCTTTCCAGAGAGTTGGTCAGGCAAACTCGGTTTGACCGATTACACAAACTCGGTGGGACCGATTTTGGTAATAAGTTAACCAGAGAGTTTGCATTGTAATCTCGGTAGTGCCGATTGCTCAAACTCGGCGAGACCGATTTTGATAATGGACATACATAGAGAGATTACAATCCCATCTTGGTGAGACCGAGATCCCTATCGGTAGAACCGATTTGCTTAGGGTTTGTGGTAGTGGCTATGACTTTTGGAATCGGTGGCGCCGGATAGAAAGAATCGGTGTGACCGATTTTGGCTTTGGGTTTAGGTCATTTGTGGAAGTGGGAAAGTAGTTGAGGGTTTTGGAGCATATCACTAAGCACATGAAGCAAGAGGCTCATTAAGTAACACCTCATCCCTCCTTGATAGTATTGGCTTTTCCTATAGACTCAATGTGATCTTGGACCACTAAAATATAAAAAGAAGAGTCTTGATCTTGAAGCTTGAGCCAATCCTTTGTCCTTAGCATCTTGAAGGAGTTCCCACATCCTTTAGTCCATGCCACTCCATTGTTGAACTTATCTGAAACATACTAGATAAAAGTGTTAGTCCAACAAGAGATATGTTGACATTAATTACCAAAACCACCTAGGGAGCACTTGTGCTTTCAATCTCCCCCTTTTTGGTAATTGATGACAACATACATCAAAGCTTTAGATAAAGATATAAAGAGTAGCAAGTAAAGCTTTGGAAAGACATGTAACAAACATAGGCTCCCCCTACATGTATGCAATCATGTGAATATGGAATGTAAAAGCATGTGAGAGCATAAACATGATAGAGCAGGCAATGTGTTACATGTATCTTGGCCATATGCATCAGAGCAAAGAATATTAAGGAAAATACCTTCATGCTCATGAGTCCTTCTTGCAAACAATATGTACATCAGCAAGAATTCCTCATACACATGATTGTGATACATACACTTACCTTGTAGTCTTGAGTTGGCTTAGGATGAAATGAACCTGCGTAAACAAGGTTAGATAACATAGATACATCTACTAGCCAGAGCAAACAGAAGAAACCACAAGAATACCAAGACTAGGATGACATGTAGAGAGTGAGTACTAAGTACCACATTGGATTGGACATGTCCCCAAGAGTAAAGATATGCAATGAATTTAAATGATTTCTTTCCCTTAGATGTCTTGCTCCCCCTGAATCTAGCATGGGATACTGGGAGAAGATAGGGAATAGAAAATCAGAGCTGAGAGATATGAATGATGAACAGAGCTAATGTATGCTAATGCAAATAAGCACACAGATCATATGAACATGTCTCTCCCCTCAAGAAGACATGTGGGCATCTCTCCTCTTGAACACCAAGCATCTGGGATCCTTGAGGAATACTTTCTACTTAAGTATTCTCTCCCCCTGGAGATCTCTCTCTCCCTTTGAGGGTCTCTCTCCCCCTTTAGGAGATGATATCTCTCTCCCCCTCAAGAAGGTGATAAACTCTTTTTAAATGATAAGCTTTGATGTTCTCTCTCTCCCCTTTGACATCAATTTCCAAGAAGGGTTTTCTAGAATCCATCGAATGGGTTTGGTCCTTGAGACACAGCACAAAGCAATGATAAAAATGTGATGCTTGTAGAGGACAAGATTCATTGAGTGGAGCTGGATCAAAAGAATCATACAATATGTGGCAAACTGTTTTTCCTGTTGTGAAATCGGTGGCATCGAGTGGTATTCTTCAGTTGGACCGAAAGGATTCGGTTGGACCGAAGACAACAAATCGGTGAAACCGAGTTCATCGCAGAGAAAACACCTGTCACCTCAGCTCACTAGACTAGTAAGATCTCACAAGGATTTTCAAGGAATTCACTGAAAGATGTGCAATGAATTGGAATGCAAAAAATGCAGAGCAAACAGAAAGAAAGCTAGATGAAGTTTTTTTTGAAAGGGGAAACAAATATGCATGAGACAAATGCAAAAACAGAGAGAACAACACAAGAGAACTTCATCTAGAGATGGTCGGCAACAGAGTCACCTATGTTAGAGTATATTGACTTAGGAGTCAAGTGAGATCACTTGATCATAGGTCATACTCATCGTTTAAGCTCAAAATGGGGTTGCCATTTTTCGTTTAAGCATCTTGATGTATTCACATCTTGTCGAGTTGCTTTAGCTCATGACTCGGAGTAAAGCTTCTCTAAGATGGAATGACATACCTTGGTTGATGGTGTTGTCCATGTAGTTGAACTTGTGTGGGTTGCTCAAGGTTGATGTAGCTCATCAAGGATTCAGAGCACCACCTGGAATTTTAGTCCTTCTACCTACATGGGTTAGTTCTTGCAAGGAAGAGCACTTGTGTTATCCCAAATGACAATCATGAAGTTCAACATAGAATTTGTCAAAGGATATGTTTGAATGATTTGGTGCTTCCTTGACTTCATCCACCATAGTGTAGAGACTTGGTGATGTAGAGATTGCTCAAGATATGAGTAGATTACAATCTCATGGAATTCGATTCCACCAAGTACCTACATGGGCTAGATAACATGCAAGATACAAATATATCTAAGACATAAGATTTCCATCATAAAAGAAATATCAAGGATTAGTCATAAGCTCATGTCTTGCATGTATCCAATGGAGTTTATACTCCAAGTTTGAAGCATCAATGATGTTCAATTCTCCTCTTAACCTGCAAAACACTTTCTCATCAAGAGGTTTAGTGAATATATCCGCTAATTGCTTTTCAGTGCGAACATGCTTAAGATCAATGTCACCCTTAGCAACATGATCTCGAATGAAATGATGACGAACTTCAATATGCTTAGTTCGAGAATGTTGCACAGGATTATGACGAATTTTGATAGCACTTTCATTGTCACAAAGCAATGGAACATGTCTCACATATATCCCATAATCTTTAAGAGTTTGGGTCATCCAAAGTAATTGAGCACAACATGAACCAGCGGCAATATATTCAGCTTCGGCAGTGGACAAGGATACCGAGTTTTGTTTCTTGGAGGACCAAGACACAAGAGATCTACCAAGAAATTGACAAGTACCTGAAGTGGACTTTCTATAAACCTTGTCTCCGGCATAGTTCGAGTCGGAATAGCCAACAAGATCGAAAGAGGCCCTCTTAGGATACCAAATGCCAAAATTTGGTGTATGGATTAAGTATCTCACTATCCTTTTCACGGCCTTAAGATGACATTCTTTAGGAGCAGATTGATATCGTGCACACATGCACACACTTAGCATGATATTGGGACGTGAAGCACAGAGATATAACAATGAACCAATCATGGAGCGATAAACCTTTTGATCAACCGGTTCACCATCTTTGGTCAAGTCATTATGTCCACTAGTAGGCATGGGTGTAGACATACCTTTGCATTCTTGCATATTGAACTTCTTGAATAAGTCCTTGGTGTACTTCGTTTGAGAAACAAAGGTACCTTCCTTAGTTTGCTTGATTTGCAACCCAAGGAAGAATTTGAGTTCACTCATCATAGACATCTCAAACTTCTCCGACATTAGCTTTCCAAACTTTTCACTAAAATGAGGGTTAGTCGAACCAAATATAATATCATCAACATAGATTTGGCACACAAATAGTTCTCCATTAACCCTTTTAGTAAAAAGAGTAGAATCAATTTTCCCAATTTCAAAGCCTTTTTCAATAAGGAACTTGGTCAAGCATTTATACCATGCTCTAGGAGCTTGTTTAAGACCATAAAGAGCTTTGTGAAGTTTGTAAACATGATTGGGTTTCTTAGGATTGACAAAGCCGGGAGGTTGCTTAACATAAACTTCCTCCTCTATTTCACCATTTAGAAAAGCACTTTTAATGTCCATTTGGTACAAGGTGATATCATGATGATTAGCATAGGCAAGTAAGATGCGAATGGACGCAAGTCTAGCAACGGGGGCGTAAGTCTCACCATAGTCCATACCTTCGACTTGTGTGTAGCCTTGGGCGACGAGACATGCTTTGTTGCGAACTACTTGTCCATCTTCATCTTGCTTGTTGCGAAACACCGACTTGGTACCAATGACGTTGTTGTTGTTGTCGGGCTTCTCAACCAATGTCCAAACTTGGTTCCTCTCAAAGTTATGTAGCTCTTCATGCATAGAATTTATCCAATCCGGATCTTCCAATGCTTCTTCAACCTTCATAGGTTCAATGCTAGAGATGAAAGAATAGTTTTCACAAAAGTTAGCTAAACGAGTTTTAGAGCGAGTGATTCTCCCGGTTTGAATGTCATTGTAGATTTGCTCGACGGGATGATCTTTAGTAACTCTTGCTCGAACTCGTGAAAGCTTTTGCTTGGGTCTTCGTTGAACATCTTCTTCATCTTGTTCTTCTTCTTGGCCTTCTTCATTGTTGGCGTTGTCGTTCTCTTGTCGTGGTGGAGAAGGAGGTTGTTGACGTTCATCTTGATGCACTTCCTCGTTTTCTTCATCTTGGTGTGTCCCACTTGTGGATGCTTCCGTATCAACTCTTGGTTCACCTTGTCGTAAAGTAGAAGCTTCCACCTGAACGGACGAGGTATTCTCCTTCACCTCCGTTGGACGAACCTTGCCAATAGCCAAGTCTTGGATTGCTTCCGAAGGATCTTTGTCTCCTACATCAATTGGCAATTGCTCTACTTGCGAGCCGTTAGATTCATCAAACTTCACATCTACCGTCTCTTGAACCTTTCTGGTGAAATTGTTGTAGACACGGTAAGTGTGAGAGTTTGAGCCATAACCTAGTAGGAAACTTTCATGAGACTTAGGAGCAAATTTAGAGCGACGATGCTTATCAAGAATGTAGCACTTTGAGCCGAATACTTGAAAGTATCCAACTTGGGGTTTGTTACCAGTGAGGAGCTGGTATGCCGTCTTGCCGAGTAGCTTGTGAAGATACAAGCGATTTGTTGCATGACAAGCTGTCTCAACCGCTTCCGCCCAAAAGTGCTTCGGTGTCTTGTACTCATCAAGCATCATTCTCGCCATTTCGATGAGCGTCCGGTTCTTCCTTTCAACAACTCCGTTTTGTTGATGTGTGTACGTAGCCGAGAACTCGTGTGAAATCCCTTCTTCGTCAAGAAAGGTGTCCACATTTGCGTTCTTGAATTCCGTTCCGTTATCGCTGCGAACCTTCTTGATCTTCACTTCAAATTGATTTTGAGCCTTCCTTGCGAAGTTTTTGAAGATCTTTTGGACCTGCGATTTATCATCAAGAAAGAACACCCACGTAAATCTTGAAAAATCATCAACTATAACTAGACCGAAAGAATTTCCACCGAGACTCTTCTAGGAGTTGGGTCCAAAGAGATCCATGTGAAGTAGCTCGAGTGGCCTCCTTGTGGTCATGATGTTCTTCACGGGATGCCTTCCTCCAACCTATTTACCTGCCTGACAAGCACTACAAAGTCTATCCTTATCAAATATGACATCGTTAACTCCAAGGATATGATTTCCTTTAATAAGCTTGTCAAGGTTTCGCATACCAACATGACCTAGTCGTCTATGCCATAACCAACCTTTTGAGGATTTAGGAATGAAGCAAGTTTTAGGTTGAGCCTTTTTAGTGAAATCAAAAATGTATAGATCACCTCTACGCACACCGGTAAGTACCATTTTATTATTGTCTCGACGAAATACTTGACAATCTACTTCAGTAAATAGATCATTGAAACCGAAATCAGCAAGTCTAGATACTGAAAGTAAGTTGTATCCAAAAGATTCAACGAGCATGACATTTTGTATGGAGCTATCATGTGATATGGCCACCTTACTGAGACCAACCACCTTACCCTTTGAGTTGTCACCGAAAGTGACATACTTTCGAGGACTATCATTATCAGCAAGCTCACGAAACATGTCTTTATCTCCGGTCATGTGATCGGTACATCCACTATCAAGAACCCATTCCTTTCCTCCTGACATATATCCCCGAAGATTTGCCATAAGACCAAAGTGTCTCATTGCATCATCAAGATCGAAGTCACTATCATCCTCCTCATCATAGTATCCATGTTCAACATCGTCATGTGGTGGATCAAGCCCCAGAGAGGGTGATTCATTAGAATGAGTTTGACAATGATCTTGCTTATGAATTTTTATAGCTTCGGAAATAATATCACTAATAATCCCAACATTTCCTTTGGCACGCATAAGGTTTGTAAGCTCAAATAGACGATCACCAAACATAGGATCACTAGAATTCATCTTACTCAAAGCAATGGACTTATGGAGAATTTCATCAAGATTTTTCAAGGAATAATCTGGAAATCGTTCCTCAAGAAATTTCCATATGGTGTAGGCACACTTAAAAGTAGGCAAACATCCAATCAAGTTTCTAGGCAATCCTCTAATGATAAGTTCGGCAGTTCTAAGATTCCTAATCATGTCAATTGACTCATCATGGGTAGGATGCATAGGATCAACATAAGGAGCACAAGGGCTAGCAATGTACTTGTTCAAATGATATTGATTTAAAATAACAAGCATCTCATTTTTCCACTCATGAAAATACTCTCCATCAAGAATAGGCACTCTATGTCTAAGACTCCCAATAGTAGACTCATCCATCTTCCTACAATGGTGATTAAACCAAAGCAATGGAGACCAATGCTCTGATACCACTTGTAGGACCTTGAGAAGAGGTGTCTAGAGGGGGGGGGGGTGATTAGACACTAAGTACCAAAGTTGCAGTTTTTAAGATTCCTTAAGTTTAAGTGGAGTTTAGGCACTAGTTTAACATTCACAATACATATCAAGCAAGCATGCAAAGAGCATATGGGCAGCGGAAAGTAAAGCATGCAATTTGCAAGAATGTAGAGGGAAGGGTTTGGAGGATTCAAACGCAATTGGAGACACAGATGTTTTTGGCGTGCTTCCGATAGGTGGTGCTATTGTACATCCACGTTGGTGGAGACTTCAACCCACGAAGGGTAACGGTTGCGCGAGTCCACGGAGGGCTCCACCCACGAAGGGTCCATGAAGAAGCAACCTTGTCTATCCCACCATGGCCATCGCCCACGAAGGACTTGTCTCACTAGCGGTAGATCTTCACGAAGTAGGCGATCTCCTTGCCCTTACAAACTACTTGGTTCAACTCCACAATCTTGTCGGAGGCTCCCAAGTGACACCTAGCCAATCTAGGAGACACCACTCTCCAAGAAGTATGAAATGGTGTGTTGATGATGAACTCCTTGCTCTTGTGCTTCAAATGATAGTCTCCCCAACACTCAACTATCTCTCATAGGTTTTGGATCTGGTGGAAAGAAGATTTGAGTGGAAAGCAACTTGGGGAAGGCTAGAGATCAAGATTCATATGGTAGGAATGGAATATCTTGGCCTTAACACATTAGTAGGGAGTTCTCTCTCAGAAAATGTATGCTGGAAGTGTAGGTTCAGTCTGATGGCTCTCTCCACGAATGAAGAGGAGGTGGAGGGGTATATATAGCCTCCACACAAAATCTAACCGTTACACACAATCTACCAAACTCGGTGGGGCTGAATCGTTAAACTCGGTCTGACCGATTTAGCAAATAATGTGACCATTAGGATTTTTGGTGGGACCAAAATGCAATTCGGTGAGACCGATATGGTTAGGGTTAGGGCATAACGTAATCTCGGTAAGACCAATTACACAAACTCGGTGAGACCGATTTTGGTAATAAGCTTTCCAGAGAGTTGGTCAGGCAAACTCGGTTTGACCGATTACACAAACTCAGTGGGACCGATTTTGGTAATAAGTTAACCAGAGAGTTTGCATTGTAATCTCGGTAGTGCCGATTGCTCAAACTCGGTGAGACCTATTTTGATAATGGACATACAAAGAGATATTACAATCCCATCTCGGTGAGACCGAGATCCCTACCAGTAGAACCGATTTGCTTAGGGTTTGTGGCAGTGGCTATGACTTTTGGAATCGGTGGCGCCGGATAGAAAGAATCGGTGTGACTGATTTTGGCTTTGGGTTTAGGTCATTTGTGGAAGTGGGAAAGTAGTTGAGGGTTTTGGAGCATATCACTAAGCACATGAAGCAAGAGGCTCACTAAGCAACACCTCATCCCTCCTTGATAGTATTGGCTTTTCCTATAGACTCAATGTGATCTTGGACCACTAAAATGTAAAAAGAAGAGTCTTGAGCTTGAAGCTTGAGCCAATCCTTTGTCCTTAGCATCTTGAAGGAGTTCCCACATCCTTTAGTCCATGCCACTCCATTGTTGAACTTATCTGAAACATACTAGAAAAAAGTGTTAGTCCAACAAGAGATATGTTGACATTAATTACCAAAACCACCTAGGGAGCACTTGTGCTTTCACTCGTCATAGGTGGTGTTCATCAAACTAGAAGCAATACATGCTAGAAATCATGTTCAACACGCAAACCAATATCACCCTGCCAACTTAAAGGTGTCCCATCATAAGTTATTGATGTAGGATACACAACAAGAGTAGTTTCATGTAAGAACATGGTGTGATAGACAGATATAGTAGGCACCAAAAATAGGAAAGCGTGTCATATTCACACGTATCATGTGTAAGTTAAGCAGATGCAGTTTACACTAATTAGGAGCAATACAAGCTAAACACCATTGGCAACATGCAACCACATATCACACTGCCAAGTTAGAGCAAGCACCTTGGATGTTGGAGTAGGGGAGCAGAGACTTGGACCTCACTGCGGTGGATGTAAGAACAAGGTCAACACATAGATGTAGTGTGTACCAAAAATAGGAAGGCATGTCATATTCACTGGTATAGTGTGTAAACTAAGCAGATGCAATTTACCCTAATTAGAAGCATTACAAGCTAGACACCATATGCAACATGCAACCAAACATATCACACTTCAAAGTTAGAGCAAGCACCTGTGATGGTGGTATAGGGGAAGTGCGGTCTTCAAGTATAGAGCTACGTTCAATATCTTCATTTAGGCTTGCTGTTTCTTGAGAATCATGTGGAGAGGATGAAATTGCATTCTTTATAAGAGTAGCGCATCTCATATTAACCCACACGCGTGACTGTCTCATCATAAGCGATAGATGCAGGATACACAAGAACAGTAGTTTGATGTAAGAACATGGTGTGATAGGCAGATGTAGTATGTACCAAAAACAGGAAGGCGTGTCATATTCACATGTATAGTGTGTAAGCTAAGGAGATGCGATTTAACAAATTAGGAGCACTACAAGCTAGGCACCATATGCAACATGCAACCAGATATCACACTGCCATGTTAGAGCAAGCACCTTGGGTTGTGGAGTAGGGGAGATGAGATTTGGAACTAGCACTGCAGTAGGAGTAGCAGGAGAATCTGCAGAGATCATATGTTTCAGTTGCTCCAGTGGACCACCATCATTCCGTGCCTTCGTACTTTCAGATTTTGCATTGTCAAGTAAACACACAAGAAAAAGGAATGAAATTCGTACTTCCAAATTCATTGATGCATGATACTGACGAACACAACTTTTATGTATGGCAACCACATTGTAGGAGGATGTAATATGTATGAAAAACGCTAAGCAGGAGGCATTTCAACAAATTGGAAGCAATGCAATCTAGACACCATATGAAAGATCCAACCAAAATCACTCTACCAAGTTAGATGTGTCTCATTATAAGTGGCACTTCAAAAAATTAGAGGCAATACATATTTGAAATGATATGCAAGATGCAACCAATATTACACTGTCAACTTGAAGGCGTATCGTCAGAAGTGATTGATGAGGGATACACAAGAAAAGTAGTTTGATGTAAGAACATGGTTAATAGAAAGACGTACTATGTACCAAAAACAGGAAGGCATGTCATATTCACAGGTATAATGTGTTAACTAAGCAGATGCAATTTACCCTAATTAGAAGCATTACAAGGTAGACACCATATGCAACATGCAACCACATATCACGCTGCCAAGTAATAGCAAGCACCTGCGATGGTGGTGTGGGGGAATTGCGGTCATCAACTAGAGAGCTACGTTGACTATCTTCATTTAGCCTTGCTGTTTCTTGAGAATCATGTGGGGAGGATGACACTGCACTCTTTAAACGAGTAGGGCATCTCACAGTAACCCACTGGGGTGACTTTCTCATCATAAGTGATAGACGAGGGATACAAAAGAGCATTAGTTTGATGTATGAACATGGTTATTAGACATATGTAGTATGTATCAAAAACAGGAAGGCATGTCATTATCAAAGGTATAATGTGTAAAGTAAGCAGATGCAATTTAAGCAAATTGGAAGTAATACAAGCTAGACACCATATGCAACATGCAACCACATTTGACAGCGCGAAGTTAAAGCAAGCACCTAGGATGGTTGTGTGTGGCAGTTGAGATCATCAACTGCAGAGCTACGTTTACTGTATCCAACTGTTGACATTGCATCCTTTAGAGCGCTGAAACGCTTAGTGCTTATCTTCGAATTACACTGGAGCGACTTCTGTCTTTTCTTTTCTGCATTCATCAACACTACGTCAGAGTCTAAAATACACATGCATAAAAAAACAATAGTCTGAGTATGGGTGAAGTGTGTGCACAATTAGTACACTGTAAAGGTAGCAGATAGCAGGTCGGTGAGAAATAAATGACGGGAGACATATGATAGCTCTACAACATGCATGGCACACTAAATTACTACAAGATTCTATGAAAATAATAGTCGACTGAAAACAAATAGGTCAGTCCATTTTTTCTACACCGTCCAATGTACAAAGAACGGGCAGATCGCCTTCATCTACCTCCAGCCAGTCAGTGTTGACGATCTTCCTCGAAACGCCAGCGACCATCGGCCCAGTATTCCTCCCCTGCCTGCGCCCTCCCCTCGACCTCACCGCACCGCCGTGCTTGGCACCGCCCGCCGGCCATCCATTCAAGCCCCACCGACCTTCAGATTGGGCGCAAGTAGCTCCTGTGCCCCACACCCCTATGATAGACACCGATGCACCGCTTCCCCGGGGAACAGGCAGACTAGGTGCTCCGCGCCCCTAAGCGGGTGCTGCTTCTTTTAATTGCGGTTCGACTGACCCTAAATTGAAATCCAAGCGGGCTACTGACCTCTAGCAAAGGTGAAATAGTAAAGTGAGGAAACCTTGTGCATTTAGTATCACGAAGAAGATGCAGTAAGAAGCGCTCAACTAGTTTCTTTCGTGGGATGAATACGGTGTGAGCAGAGACATAACATTTGCACGAATAAGGGAAGAGGAGTACCTCTTTCTGCTGGTAGTGATGTGTCCTCCTTCTGGTTTTTCCAACGATCTTCTTGTGGTTCGCTAGAAACAAGAAGTTATGGAGGACGATGGAGCCTTGGACGAACCCATGGCCAAGTTGTTGAGTGTGGTGCAATGGCCGTCTATCGGCGGCGGGGAACCAGATCCGAGGCAGTGAACGAGGGCGTAGCGGGAAAACCTTTGATGCGGTGGACGGTTGCGACAGTGGAGCGGCAGCAGTGAGGCGCAGGATGGCGTGGTCGGAGTGGTTCTGGTATGGCGCATGTCAGCGTCGGCATCGTGGAGGCAGCTCTGCCTCAGCTTCAGCTCCTAAGTCCTTGAGGGCGTTGCGGTTGCGGTTGCATTGGACGACGACGTCGGGGTACCGGCTCCAGCGTGATGGAGGAGGGTGGCGGTGGATTGGCCGCTATGGGGTGGAGGACAGAGGAGGCTGGGGTTTCGCGGCTGGTGGAGAGGGTGTTTTGGTGCCCATGGAGTATGAATGGGGAAATGGAGGGAGGCGGTGAACTAAGGGGGAACAATGTTTCGGTTTGAGACGCCCTTGTTTGAAATTTGGGGAAAGTTACAAAATTTGCCCCCATCTAAAATTTCGGACATATTGTGAGTTGGGGGTAGGACAGTAATCTCAGGTGTCCCAAATGTGGGCGGGATAGATTTCGGCCGAGCGCATGGGTGTTTAGGTTCCCATGGCATATGAATGCTTCTTGGAGGCGGTTGAGACTGGCGTCTTGGTGAAGTTACAAACCTACCCCGGTTTAGACCTTTGGACATCGGGTCGATAGGCTACACGGGCCAGAGTCAGGACAGTAATTTCCTACCACCAAACATTAGCCTCGCGCAGTTTCGGGTGACCAGAGGCCTATTTGGCGCTTCGTTCAATATTTGGGAGCAGAAGCATTAACGTTTTCGGTTCTCTTGAATTGAACTTTCAGGATTTGTCAAACTTCACAAATCTTTACTCTTGAAAATCCTAAAGCTACGATTATTTTGGAATGGAGGGGGTACATTTGAATATACATTGTACACGAGTATATATTAAAAAATATGCAACTTAGCTCAGTTCCTGCATGGTTCCAGATATAATCTCCTTGGTTGTAAAAAAAAAAGTTAGACATGCGTATGAATATATATAGCATGCTCAAACTCACAATAAAGATTGATGCCCCCTTTTACATCTGATTTACAAATGCCATTATCTCGGGTTCAAATACATGAATGCACTTCCTATGAATTTGAATCTTCGAAACCCACTTTATGTTGAATTCGACATGTATTCTATTTTGTAGCTACCAATTTGGAATGTATCCATGCAAGTGACAAATGTATAAAGTGTTTCACACTAACAACATGGAGTTGTAACGCCTCGGATTCGTTGCGACAGGTGTCCTCCAGCTATTCATCGTTGTTGCCATGTCATTTGCTGGCGTGTTGCATTTTTTCATGTCATCATGTGCATTGCATTGCATACATGTTCGTCTCATGCATCCGAGCATTTTCCCCGTTGTCCGTTTTGCAATCCGACACTCCTATGTCCTCCGGCGTCCCCCTTTTGTCTCTTGTTGTGAGCGGGTGTTAAACTTTCTCGGAATGGACTGTCATTTGCCAAGCGGCCTAGGTACACCTCCGGTAGACCGCCTGTCAAGTTTCGGGCCATTTGGAGGTCGTTTGATACTCCAACAGTTAACCGGGGTACCTTAAAAGCCCTCTTTTGTTGCAGCCCAACACCCCTCCAAAACTGCCCAATAACCCATCTAAGTCATCTCCAAGCTCTCGGTCGTTCGATCATGATCGTGTGCGCGAAAACCGCACCCCATTTGCACACTCCTACCTCCCTCTACCAATAAAATAGTCCCTCCCCTCGAAATTCGCGGATGAACCCTAGCCTCCTTCTACCTCGCGCCACCGGACAAAATTCCCCGCCGCCGGACACGTCCAGCCTCCACCTCACTCAGATGAATCAGCCGCCGCCACGTCATTGCGCCGCCGTTCGCAGCCTATCCGGAGCCGCGACGCGCCTCCGCCAGCTCCCCACCGCACCGCGACCCGCGGAGCCCATCCGGGGCCCGCCCAACCTAGATCGTCGACGCCGCCCGAGCTCTCGTCGCCCGCGCCCCGCGCGCGACCCCGCGCTGCTCCGCTGGACTCCGCCGCCTGGCGTCGCCGTCACCAACAGGAGCCACCGCCGCCATGGAAACCCGCCAGAGTTCCCTCGCCGTTTGCTCCGCCACCCGGCCCTCGTCGACCTCCGCCGCCGCAGTGCCGCGACCTCGCCTCCACCGCGTCTCACCTCCGGATCCGGGCCGCCGCCGCCCGATCCGGCCGGTCCCCGCCATCGGCACCGCCCCGGCCACCGCTCCTCCGCCGGAGCGCCGCCGCCGCCGTTCTCCAGCCCGATCGGGGAGGTGCCCCGATCCAGCCGGCCTCCCGTTCGCCTCCGCGTTGACCGCGCCTCGCGTGGGCCCCGGCGCCCCGGCCCGCTCCAACCTTCCCCACCCCCTGGCCTGCCTCCTCCTACCACCTAGGCCGCACAGCGCTCCAGAGCCGGCCCAGCTTCAGATTCGGCCCGTGTGGCCCAGCGTGAGCACCCCTGTCTTTTTTCGAATTTTGGCCAAGTCCCTGAACTATCATCTCATGTGTGCATGGTCGAGTGATCATAACTTCTTGTGTACTGCTCCGTTTCATGCGCATGATATATCAAAATGTTCGTTGTGAGATGCTCTTCATTTCATTCCATTGTGCCATGCTTGTTTGAGTCCATATTGACGCCCAAATCATTGTCGCAAGAGTGCTATATGATGGTAACTGATGTCTGTTATCAGAACTTGGTGATTTGTCTTTTTCATTGCATTTTGTGTCTGCATCCTATGAACTTGATGTCTACATGAGTTTTTAGCTACATCATGCCATCTTCACAGTGGTGCAATCCATGTATTTTTTTCAGTCTTGTAGTGAGTGCATCCAGCTTCTTAAGTAGGGTACTTGCTGTTACTGTTTTGCTAGGCACAATCTGCTATATCCTGATGCTACGTAAACCTGTTGCTACAAGTTATTCTATGCATAATCTGGAGATGTCCACTAAGGATGATTTGTTACACATGTCATGCTCTATCCATCCTTGTCCTTAGTTGAATTTTTAGCCTAATGTAGCTTGTTGTAATCTTGCTCCAAACTTCCTAAATAATGTTGCTCTCAGCCTGTTAACATTAAGTTCAGTTTTTCCATGAGCTTTCACTACTAGGGAAAACCTTATACACAGAAATTTAGCAACAGTGCGGGTCAAAAAACTGCGCTAGTGCTATATAGCAGTAGCGATCAAATAAAAACCGTGCTACAGACACAAACTTAGCAGTAGCGCTTGTGGTAAAGAAAGCGCTACTACTAATATTCCCATTGGCAGAATGCTAGGCTACGCATAGCAGTAGCGGGCTTCGAAGAAACGCGCTACTGCTAGAGCACAGTTAGCAGCGTGTTTCCTGAGAAGAGTGCTACTACTAAAGGAAATAAAATAAGATGAAAAACAAATAGAAATTTAAATGAAAATGAAAGAAATAGAAAAAGGAGAAAGGGAAAAATAAAATGTAAAGCAAAATAAACGAAAAAGGGAAAAATCGGAGGAAGGCATAACAGCAGCGTTTGTTTGTAAGAGGCGCTATAGCTAACGTAGCTGCAGCGCGTGTCCTAGACCCCCGCTATAGAAACAGAATAGGAAATTAAAAAAGGAAGAAATTTACATAGCTATAGCAGCAGCGCGTTTTGAAGAAAGCGCTATAGCTATCTTAGCTATAGCGCGTTTTGCGAAACGCGCTACCGCTAAGTTTGACTTAGCCAAAAAACCGTTTCCCCCCGGCCACCACTTCCCCCAAATCCCTCAAACCCACCCCGCGTGCGCGCCGCCGTCTCCCCGATTCACAGTCGCCCCACTTCGCCACCGACGACGACGCCACCAGAGCCGTGCGCCGTTGACGACACCGGAGCCGCCCCCAACGCCACGGAGCCGCGCGGCCTCGTCAACGCCACCGGAGCCACCGTCGACGCCACCTTCCTCGCCGTCACCGGAGACGCCCCTGCCTCCCTCGCCATTACCGGAGACGCCCCTGCCTCCCTCGCCACCACTGCCTCCGTCGCCACCACCGGAGCCATCATCTGTAAGCCCCCACCCCTCCTCTCTCTCATGCATAGGTTAGCCAGTTTAATTAGGTTAATTATCTAGGTTAGGGCAAAAATTTAGTTAGGGCATTGACAGAGAAGTAGTTAGGTTAACTAGTTTAATTAGGTTAATTATCTAGGTTAGTGCAAAAACTTAGTTAGGGCTTTGACAGAGAACTAGTCAGGTTAACTTGTTTAATTAGGTTAATTATCCATGTTAATTAGTGCAAAAATTTATTTTAGGCTTTGACAGAGAACTAGTTGCGTTAACTAGTTTAATTAGGGTTAATTATCTAGGTAAACTAGATTAACTAACTAGGTTAAATAGGTAGGTTAATTAGGTTCATTGGATTAACAAGCTAGGTTAACTAGATTGGCAAAGGTTTTTGATTTTTGAAAAGACCACTAGTTTTCAAGGAAAAAAATTTAGGCAGATTTTATTTTTCATTGAAGTGGTCATGTTATATCTTTTCATTGAAGTTGTTCGATTGTGCCCAAGTGGCTTTGTTGTTTCCAGGGAATGATGCTGAGTGGCCTATGTTTTGCCGGAATGTTGATTCATTTCTGCTCCGGCAAATTTCAGGTTCTCGATTTGTCCACTTTTTAGCAAAGGTCATGCCGAAATTTCCCGTGAATTTCGGCATGACTTGTGCTACAAACTAGGACATACCGAGTGCCCGGGATTTGCCGCACCAGGAAGGAGTCAACATTCCTGCAAAACAATAGTCCTTTTTTATGTCATTATTCATTTTATTAGGTCTAGAATTAATTGACTAGATTTAATCATAGGAAACATGGCTAGCAACGATGAAGGACAGGGTTCTGGTGATTGCGACGACGTCTACCGGGCCGCAGACGAATTTTTTAGCCTTACCGACGATCAACAGATGTTGTTGCTGGTCCCACCGGTGGCATCGGGGACTCAGACCGACACGCAGACTGGTGCTTAGACCGACACGCAAACCGGTGCTGAGACTGAGACCGGCACTGAGATTCAGACCGGCATCGAGACCGGCGCTGAGACCGGTGCTGGCTCGGGGAGCGGAGCCGATGTAGAACCGAAAGCAAAGAGGCAACGGGTTCCTAACAAACTCAGGACTACTAGACTGGTGGTCATGGAGGTGGACGACGGCAATTTTGAGCCAAAGGCGCCCGAGGAAGCGCGCGCGTGCTACGACAATCAAATAGGCTGCATGATACGGACAACCGCCATCATCATCGATGAGAATCTAAAGAAGATAGAAAATATGAGGAGCTCCCTCCTAAAGAAGTTTCACCAGATATTCTTGTTCCCGGGCCGGAATGAGAAGGATTATGAAGATCCAGACAAGGACCCGGCAATGAAGAAGATAAACAAACACGCCATGACCAAGTTTAGCAATGCGTTGGCCGCCTGGAAAAATCGAGTGAAAGCAAAGATCAACGACGGGGAACCCTACTCCGAGATTGTAAAGGAAAGTCCGACAATCACGGAAGAGCAGTTTCAAATATTCAAGGAGGCTTGCGAGGCCGAAGCTGCCAAAGAAAAGTCTAAGTACATGAAGGGGCTTCAAAAGAGGAACATTGGGACCCGCCACCTCGGAAGCCGTGGTTACGGCGGAAAGAGGTCCAAATGGGCCAAGGAGGACGCGGAAGCCGCGAGTCTGGGCATCCCAGACCCCTTGGCGGATTTCACCGTCCCGCAGGAGCGTGACGCCCTGAGGGCCCGCCATCGTTGGGACCCACTGAAGAAGGTTTATGAGACAACACCGGTCATTACGGAGTTCATGAGACTGCTGGTAATTTTAGTTTCTGATCAATTCGACTGCACACGTTAGTCATATTTGTAAACGATCCTTGTGCCTTTTGCAGAGAGAGCAACACCGGATTGCGGCCGAAAGCGACTCGCCGTCTGAGGCATTGGCGAGGCCCAAGTGGGACACTCCATTCAACCGGGCGTTGAACATATTGAAACGACGACCGGTGGATACTCGACCGTCGTATGGACGCGTGCACGGTGTCGGAGACGGCGCCACGTGGAAGAAGTACTACCGTGAGACCATGGAGGAGAAAAAGGAAAGACGGAGGTTAACTAAAGAAAGCATCGACAAGAAGGTTGAGATTGCGGTTGAGAAGAAATCATCTCAGACAGTCGCAACAGCGGTAGCTGCCGCAAAATAGGCGATTGCAGATATATCTACTTCCTTGGTGACGGGCATTCACACTTGGACAAGGGAAAATCCAAAAAAAATGCAGAGGACTTTCCCCTTGCTGACTTCTTGGCAGCACATGCTCCCGCACCGGCTGCTGCACCGGCTGCCGCACCGGACGTGCTCGGTGGTGCCTCCTCTTTGGCTGAGCTCGACGCCCTCACGGTATCTGCTACACCGGCCCCCTTCAATATAAATGTATAATCTCCCGTTTTCGTTGCCTTTCGGATGTCTCACGTCACAGACTTTTCTTTGCAGGCCGACGAAACCCCGTGCACCATATTGTACACCATCGGCGAACGGAAGGTGGACGTGGGGAAGGGGACGATAATGGAGCCAAAGGAACCATTGTTCCACAGCCGGTCGATCCCCCCGAACGTCTTCAAGGTTTCCGTGGCTAGTGTCAAACCGGGCCACGAGAATTTGCCTCCTCTAATACTAGTGGGGGATGATGACGAGACCCCGCGGTGGCTTGGTGATTATTGCAATGGGTGGGTCCTGTTGTGGCCAAAGAGTCTGCTTCGTCTGGAGGCGGTCGGGAGCACACCCACGAGCACGCAGCCTCAGCAAGGTATGAACATCAACACCCCACCTACCCAATTAGCGTCGGGTGTCGGGTTGGGTGATAGCGGATGGGGTAAGCAGGTGGCTCCATTAGTCGCTGATGACGTCACCATGGATGAGGATGAGGATGACGATGGCGCTGAACAGTATGTCTATACTGGCGCCTCCTCAGGGTTTGAGCATCATGAGTCTGTGCCTGAATTACCGTCTCAACGTGTTATTGACGACCATCCGGTGGTAAAGAAGCCTAGGAAGAGAGCGAGGAAAGGCAAAAAAGTTGATTCTATGATCTAGCCGCCTCAGCAGCCTCGGTTTCAGGACCGTGTAGATATCCCCGATGCGGATAAATGGCATATCCCCGGTCGACCAATCCTACCTGAAACAGCGCTACGGGCCAGATTCGGCAATCTAAGGAGACTTCATGACGATGTGCTGCGGGTAGAGAAAGGCCTCATCGCCTCGAAAGATCCAGGATACCCACTCTACGTGGTTAACGTTCCGCAGCAAATGTCGTACGCCGAGGGCTTCCCCGCGGATAAGTTCTTCCTCCGATTCGATTACATATTCGACATGTTTCACGTGAAGAAGCTGGATTTAACTTTTGTCCGCCTTTATGCCTTGCACATGAACTACATCATTGGGGTTGAGCAGATACGTTTTATCTGTGTCCCTGACCCGTAGTACATGCACGAGGGCTTCTTGGGAGTCTGTGCACAGCATCGTGAATACGCGAGGGATTACATCATCAGTTTCATGCTCGCCAATAAGGACAAGGAGGCGATTCTCGTGCCTTATCATCCCGTGTAAGTCATCCGCGCTGCTATCCTTCCTTCGATTTCAATAATTCATTTGCACGGTGGAGGCTAATTAATTTGAGGTGTACTTATTTTGCGCAGCGGCGGGCGCGCCGTCCTCATCATCCTCTACCCCCGATTCTCCCACGCTCTTTACTTGGACTCGTCGAAGAATGTCGGGGAAACTGATCCACGAACACCTATGGGGACCGGCAGACCGAGCCCCTTTCGGTTCGGAGGGGGGAGGAGGACGCACGAAGAGCGGATCGAGGCAATGCACACGAGCAGTTTACCCAGCTTCGGAGCTCTCCGGAGAGATAACACTCCTACTGCTGCTTGTTTGATTGTATTCAGTTCTTGCTCAGGAGCGATGAGTGCTACCAGACCAAGCGTGAGAGTGTTCTTGGTGTTTCGAATGAGCCGACCCCCTTCTACGTCGCGCATGGGCCTCCTTTTATATGCTCAAGGGGTCATCGACAGGTGGCAGCGTAGACAGAAAGGGTAAAATGGAAAAAGAATGTGGTAGGTACAGCTACCTCTACTGTAGACACAGTGTATCATACCTAACCCTGACGGCAGGGGACAAGGGCATTAAATGCCCGTCTGTGTCGTCTAAACAGTGCGAGAAGAGACCGTCAGGGGCGCCACCGATCGCCACGATGGCCTTCTTGTCAGCGCCGCTCGCCACCGCGCACCGCTGGCTGCACAGCCCCTCGCCACGCGTGCCTGGAAGGGTCCCAGGACTACACGTTGGTGGATGTGCTGGAGCCTGGGCGCAGAGCGACCGCTTGCTGCGGCAAGTGCCTTGCCGCGGTCATCGTCTTGTCGGGCCCGGGAGCTTGTCGCTCACCGTGCCTTGCTGGGACGCGAGGCGCGTCGCGACAAGCGTTCTTGAGATGCCTTGGTTGGCCTTCCCGGCAAGCTCCTCTTGCCGGGGCCTTGTCTTCTCGTTTTGAATACTTTGTTCTTGAGTGGCTTCCCGGCAAGCTCCTCTTGCCGGGGGTCTTGCCTCTTTAAGGAGTCACAGATGATCTTGGCGGTGACCCGGCGAGCCTTGCCGCGGGGTGCTGCAACTGCCCGTGCACAAGTTCGGGATACTAGGGTACCCCTATTCTAGTACACCAACAAAGAACATTCACAAAAAGGATTACACCCACATCAAAGATGTTCTCGACAGTTCTATGTTTTACTACCAAGCAAGGGGTGGAGAGGTTAGGGACAAGAAGAGAAGGGGCGGCAGGGCCGCCTTCAGCCATAAGACCCACTTCCGCTGCATCCAGCAACCAAACGATTCTCTTAATGATGGATTCTATGTCCTACACCACATGCTGGAGTACCGACGGGATCACCAGAACCTTCACATGGCACCTAGATCTGGCGATGCCCATATTCTGCAATGGGCAAAGGAAATAGGAGATATCGAGGATCATCGACTTCGAGCTGAGTTCTATAACATCCAGCGCGAACTTGCCCAAATCATCATGAATGAGGTCGTCGGAAAAACAGGCATGTTCCATGCAGAAGGACAAATGTCGCGGGAAGACGTCCGAACATGGATAGCCTCTCAGCGTCTCGACATGAAGCCTTTCACTAAGCTCGATGACTATCTCCCTGACTTGGATGAATGGTACGACATGATGGAGTGATTGTCGATATATGACAATGTGTCCGTTTAGTCCATACTTTCTTTATGACAAAACTTTGAGTTATGCACGGTGAAACTTTATTTGTGATGTAATTAAACCGTCCTCCTCCTCGACTAGCGAAAATCACTCTAGTTAGGTCATTTTGGGTACGATGAACTTTGTTATTTATGCTTATGATATGTTGTTTCTATTTTTGCCAAGTCTGTCTCTTTGTGTTGCTCAACTATATATGTTGCATATCATCGACTCATGTGACGATGCAGGTGCATAGATCATAAATGGCGAAGAAGTGCTACGCCAGGAGTATATATACGACAAGTGGCCGGAGTGTCAGGCCCAGGTGTACAAGTTTTCGGTTTCCGAGCGACACGCGGTACTTAGTTTAGGTTCACGCTAATGCGAGAGAGGGATACGAACTCATGTACTCAAAGTGATAGCTATTCTCACGTATATCATTGTTTAGATGGATGACGATGTATTTGCAAGTAATCGAGACTTGTATCGCTATTTTTGAGATTGATGACGAGAGACCACTTTGTGTTGGATGATGATTATGATGATGACATGATTTGATGAGACTAATTGTATGTATATGCTATGATTACATTTGTATGTGGATGATATGATAAAGATTCTTGTATAAAGCCTATTCAAATGCAAAACAAATAAAAAACAAATATGCAGGGAAAAAAACTAATAAAACTAGTAGTAGCGAGGGGGGGATTTAGCAGTAGCGCCGACTTACCAGTAGCGCTTCCCTGTAAACAGCGCTGCAGATAATATCAGTAGCGTCCTTTTCTAAAGAGCGCTGCAGCTATTCATGTGTAGCAGTAGCGTGGGTCAACACGCGCTCCTGCTATACGTTAGCTGTAGCGCCTTATTAGTAGCGCCGGTACCCGCGCTACTGAGAGGGCCAAAACCCACACTGCTGCTAGGCTTTTCCCTAGTAGTGTTTGCTAGTGATCCATGCACTCTATGAACTTGCTCTTGCCAAGATTAGCTTCAAAAACATTTCTTCTTACTGTTGGTTACCTTGTTATGCCCTGTATTGCTCTGTGGTGAGTGGTACAAGCTCACCAACATGCCTACTTATCGTTGTTCCTGCCATGTTTGAATCTGTCATATCATTTGCCATGTTTGCATGGATGCTACCATCTTTCCTGTTGATCTTTGGGATTAGTTCAGTAAGGGAGTTTTGTTCTTTGTCTTTATTATTAACATTACATGCCTTTTTTGCCATGTTAAGTTCCTGTAACATGTTGTTTGATAGCTCTAAACATTGCAACCTGATGTTATTTCTGCCAAGTCTGTAAACTGTTATTATTTGCAATTTTGCCATGTCCTTTTGAGCATGTTCTAGAGATTTCTGCAGATAGCTCAGTGTTCATATTTTTCCATGCTTTACCTGTACATCATGCCCATGCCTTTTGTTCTTATGTTGAGGTGCTGTAGCATATTGTTTTGATGATTGCTAGATGCCTAGTTGCTGTTTTGGACAGCTTGTCCTTTAAACTTGTATTGTGTGTATGTGTTGAACCGTTGCTCCGTTTTGAGTGTGCTCTATATGAAACTTGCTTAGAATTGCATGTAGTTTCATATTATCATGTTGCATCCATGTTTGAGAGTGTTTGCTTGATGTTTGTATGCATTTTGCATCAATGCCATGTTTATATTGTTTTGCTCATATCTTCTAGGCCGTAGCTCCGAATTAAACGAACTTTATATGTAACTTGACTAGAATCTCGTGTAGATCATCTTGGTGCATCTTAACTTGCTGTTTAACAACTTGAACATAAGGTTTATTCAGTTCTGTACCAATTTCTAAATTTGCATATGAGGACTTACTGGAATTGTTATATGTTGTTTCCAGCCTCATTTAACCTTGCCTTGATGTGTTGTTCTTGTATGCATCATATCTTGCCATGAGTAGCTTCATGTAGTCTTGTCTTGCATCATAGTTGGTTGAGCATCATGTCATGTATATGTGTGGTGTGTTTACCATGTTGTGTGCTTCTTCTTGATAGTTTCCGTTTTGTTGCGATCGTCGGGATTCGTTTGTCTACGCTTGGTTCGTCTTCGTGGCTTCATCTTCTTCATGGACTCGTTCTTATTCCTTGCGGGATTTCAGGCAAGATGACCGTCACCTTGGATCTCACTACTATCATTGCTATGCTAGTTACTTCGTTATATCGCTATGCTGCGCTTCCTATCACTTGTTCTTCAAGCCTCCCAATTTGCCATGTCAGCCTCTAACCTTTTCACCCTTCCCAGCAAACCGTTGCTTGGCCATGTTACCACTTTTGCTCAGCCCCTCTTATAGCATTGTTAGTTGCACGTGAAGTTGAAGATTGCTCCATGGTGGACAGGATTTTGTTGGGATATCACAATATCTGTTATTTAATTAATGCATCTATATACTTGGTAAAGGGTGGAAGACTCGGCCGTATGCCTGGTGTTTTGTTCCACTCTTGTCGCCCTAGTTTTCGTCATAACGGTGTTATGTTCCTTGATTTTGCATTCCTTACGCGGTTGGGTGATTTATGGAACCCCCTTGACAGTTCGCTTTGAATAAAACTCCTCCAGCAAGGCCCAACTTTGGTTTTACCATTTGCCTCACCACCACCTATACCCTTCCCTTGGGTCGGCCAACCCGAGGGTCATCTTTATGTTAGCCCCCCCCCCTCGGGCCAGTGCTTGTCTAAGTGCTGGCGCGAACCGAGTGGACTGCGGGCCCCCCTCGGGGAAACTTGAGGTCTGGTTTTACTTGTAGGATGTCTCATCCGGTGTTGCCCTGAGAACGAGATATGTGCAGCTCCTATCGGGATTGTCGAAACATCGGGCGGCTTTGCTGGTCTTGTTTTACCATTGTCGAAATGTCTTGTAAACCGGGATTACGAGATTGATCGGGTCTTCCTAGGAGAAGGAATATCCTTCGTTGACCATGAGAGCTTGTGATGGGCTAAGTTGGGACACCCCTGCAGGGTATAAACTTTCGAGAGCCGTGCCCGCGGTTATGTCACAGATGGGAATTTGTTAATGTCCGGTTCTAGATAACTTGACACCAGATTCGAATTAAAACGCATCAACCGCGTGTTCGGCCGTGATGGTCTCTTTTCGGCCGAGTCCGGGAAGTGAACACGGTTTTGGGTTATGTTTGACGTAAGTAGGAGTTCAGGGTCACCTCTTGATCATTGCTAGCTTCACGACCGTTCCTTTGCTTCTCTTCTCGCTCTTATTTGTGTATGTTAGCCACCATATCATGCTTAGTAGATGCTGCAACCTCACCATTTTATCCCTTCCCTACCCATTAAGCTTTGCTAGTCTTGATACCCATGGTAATGGGATTGCTGAGTCCTCGTGGCTCATAGATTACTACAACAACAGTTGTAGGTACAGGTTATGCGATGATCATGACGCGAGAGTGATGTTTGCTTGTTTTGGAGTTATTCTTCTGCTTCTTCTTCGATCAGGGGATAGGTTCCAGGTCGGCAGCCTGGGCTAGCAGGGTGGATGTCGTTTAAATTTTTGTTTGTGTTTCATCCATAGTCGGATGATGCTCTTGTGTATGATGATGTTGTATTCGTGTAGCATTTTATGCCTCTTGTATGTATCCCCATCTATTATGTAATGTTGATGTAATGATATCCACCTTGCAAAAGTGTATCAATATGCGGTTCTATCCTTGGTGGGACCTTCGAGTCTCTTTAGGATAGTATCGCATATTGGGCGTGACAGGAGTGCACAAATTAATGTTTATATATGAATTGCAAAAGCATCCATTGCCTGTATTTCAAACTGCTCTCACTCTATGGATCGATAATATGAAATAAACACATGCACATGCTAGAATTCAATAGAGTATGGGTGTGTGATAGACCGATTTTCGTCCATACGTAATTTGCAAAATTCATGATCTCATCCAAAAATAATAATGCCATTTATATGTTAATTTAATGCATAGAACCGCCTTTTACACGTAGATGCACTATGCCTTCGCCCGTTCTCACAAACGCGTTATATATCTCTCTATCTAACGCATAAGTGCACACACTTTATATGCATCGGCATTTCTCTTTCACACATGCTCACAATCTCTCTCAGGGTGTCGGGGTGTCTCACGCACATGCTCTCTCTGTTTCTCTCTCTCTCTCTTTCTGACTATTATGTACCACTCTTTTCACTAATCTTAGTTGGAAAACACTATTTCTCTCACGTGCATATATACACACGCACGGTCTCTACTAGCCCTCTATACGCACATATATGTGCCTACGTGTCTCCCGCATGCACATTATCTTTAGGCCTCTCTCACACACATTGCCCCCCCCCCCAAACACACCTCTCTCTTAGTAGTTGGCAGATATGATTTCATCATATCATTTGGTAGGATATCCCTGACTGTTAAGCTGGATGGTAATACGAGGCAAAGTTTTACCCTAGTTCGGACCCTTGCAGTTGAAGAAAGAGCCTACTCCTGGTACTGTATATTAGTGATAGGGGTGTGTACAAAGTACATGTGAATACCAGGCATTGTGCGTGTGTGTATACTATCGACGAAATAGCCCCCAAGCTTCTATAACATACTGGGGGCCTTGGGTTACAAATCATATATAGTCGGCTTATCACCAGTGGGGATAGAGTCCTCCGCGACTCTGGTAGCTTCGTGTTGTACGCCGAGTCCTCCACATGGGTCTTCGTATAGCGCGTGTCGGTCCAACCTATATGTGGCGAAGGATGGAACCGACCCATTAGTCTTCATGTTGACCCACCACAACTAGAAATGATGTGCCCACCACAGCACACACGCAATCGGCCACTAAGAAAATAAGCATATACAATAGTACAATGTTATACATGAAAGTTAATTGCATGGTGCAATCCAAACATATTTTTTCTACATTGTGAATGTTTATATATTCTCCTAAAATATTAGTCACGGGAAAGAGAAACGAAGGGCATATCTCTCCTTGTTTCCACGGGACACCCCCTCTTTCTACACCACTTTCACGTACGCACACAAACTATCTCTCGGCCCTCTAAAAGTATGCATGCCCATGACACATTCATGCGTGATGGTCAATGTATTTCAAGCTAAAGCACTATATGGTCATTGGACTTCAGAATATGCTCATTACGGTCATCATATACATTCTCGTGTTGATCATACGGTATCTAGCTCACAATACTTCTCCATATTTTGTTGATGACACTGACAGACTTTGCATTTGATGTGTGGTCCGTATTTTGTTGACGACACTTACGGTCATTATATTTGAAGCAGAAGCACGATATGGTCACCGGACTTCTGAATAAGCTCATCACGGTCACCACATACATTTTGTCATGCTAACCAACATGTGGTTGGATGGTTAGGAGGACAGTGGTTTCTCGAGCCCACCAAGGTTAAAGTCCCGGTGCTCGCATTTATCTTGTGTTAATTTCAGTATTTTCCGGTGATGTGCGCTCAGTGGGAGGAGACGTTCCACTCGACTACGAGGCACCTATGGTGACTTCGTAAAATCTCAAGATCATATGCTGGCCCACTCTCTCGAAGGTGCTCATAGGGGTACGGTCCGCGTGTGTGCGCTTATAGCGGTGAGTGCTTGCGCGTATATATGAGCCCTTGCGTCTGTACCGTGTTAAATAAATACATGTCATGATTATACGGTCACTGGCTCACCCGTAAAACTCCGATTTTGTTGATGACACAATCAATTGACCAGTCAAACATTCCACATGGCGCAACTAGTGTTGCACCATCGGGGCGCGTAACCGTGGGGCCCACCTGTCAGCTCGTATATGAAAGAAAGAAATGGTAGTTTGAGTCTGTACTGTGTTAATAAAATAGGAGTACATTTTAGGGTGATCATACAGTCACTGGCTCACCATACAGCTCCGTAATTTGTTGATAACACGACCAATTGACCAGTCAAAGATTCCACATTTAGCAGCACACATTACCATAGGGCCCACCCATCAGCGCGTATATGAAGGACAGAAAGGGTAATAAATTAGTGGTCGGTGGGTATCCGAAGTCGTGAGACCTCTGCTTGGCAGTCGCCGGCGCTAGGGGGCGTTGATTGGGCGGTGGGGTGGGGATCACCGGAGAAAAATCTCGGCGCGGGGGGGGAGCCTAGAGGGATGGCCGGTGCAGCGGCGGACCGGCAATGGGGAGTGGTTTTGGGGAGGGTGGGGCGGCGTGGCGGCATTGGCTGGCCGCGGGCGGCGGGGGCTGGTGGTTCGGCCGGTGGTGGCCGGCGGCTTGGGGGGGTGGAGTTTAATGATAAACCGGAGGCCCTTGATTTCGTATCCAACGGCTGGAAAATCTAATGACCAGAGATGAAAAAGTCAGTTGAGTGACGTGCAGCCTGATAACCCACAAGTGTAGGGGATAATTGTAGCCTCTTTTGATAAGTAAGAGTGTCGAACCCAACGAGGATCTAAAGGTAGAACAAATATTCTCTCAAGTCCTATCTGCCACTGATACGACTCTACGCACGCTTAGTGTTCGCTTTACCTAGAACAAGTATGAAACTAGAAGTACTTTGTAGGTGTTGTTGGATAAGTTTGCAAGATAGTAAAGAGCACGTAAATATAAGGGAGGGGCTGTTTAGATAAAGAAGCAATAAAGTAAATATAGCAAGTGTGGAAAAGTGGTGGTAGGAGTTGTGAAATTGTCCCTAAGCAATTGACTACTTTACTAGACCGATAGCAAGCTTTATGTGGGAGAGGCATAAGCTAACGTACTTTCTCTTCTTGGATCATATGCACTTATGATTGGAACTCTAGCAAGCATCCGCAACTACTAAAGATCATTAAGGTAAAACCCAACCATAGCATTAAAATATCAAGTCCCCTTTATCCCATACGCCACAACCCCCTTACTTAGGTTTATGCTTCTGTCACTCAAGCAACCCACTATAAGCGAATCATGAACGTATTGCAACACCCTACAGCGGGAATCCCTCACGCTTGCGTGATACGGAGAGCACCATAGGACAGCAACATAAGCACACGCAAATTAAATCAATCATAGCAATTCATCAATCACCAGTAGAGCAACGAAAATCTACTCAGGCATCATAGGATGGCAACACATCATTGGATAATAATATGAAGCATAAAGCACCATGTTCAAGTAGAGGGTACAGCGGATTGCGGGAGAATGGACCGCTGAATATAGATGGGAGGAAGGTGATGGAGATGTTGATGAAGATGGCGGAGGTGTTGGTGTAGATCGCGGTGATGATGATGGCCCCAGGTGGCACTCCGGCGCCACCGGAAGCAAGGGGGAGAGAGAGCCCCTTCTTCTTCTTCTTCCTTGACCTTCGCCCTAGATGGGAGAAGGGTTTCCCCTCTGGTCCTTGGCTCCCATGGCGTGGGAGGGGCGAGAGCCCCTCCGAGATTGGATCTGTCTCTCTGTCTCTCTCTGTTTCTGTGTTCCCTAATTCTGCCCTTCCACTGTTTCTTTTATATCCGGAGATCCGTAACTCCGATTGGACTGAAACCTTCGCCAGGATTTTTTCCCGAAAATTAGCTTTCTTGCGGCAAAATAATATCATCAACTACCTTACGAGGGGCCAACGAGGGTTAGGGGCGCGCCCAGTATGGGCAGGCACAACCCCTGCCTCGTGGCCACCTCGGGCACCGTCTCACGTTGATTCTTCCTCCGATCCCATATTTCCCAAATATTCCAAAAATAAGCTCCGTCTGTTTTTATCCCTTTTGGACTCCGTTTGATATGGGGTTTCTGCGAAACATAAAACATGCAACAAACAGGAACTGGCACTGGGCATTGGATCAAAATGTTAGTCCCAAAAATAATATAAAAAGTTGTCAAAAGTATATGAAAGTTGTAGAATATTGGCATGGAACAATCAAAAATTATAGATACGACCGAGACATATCAGCATCCCCAAGCTTAATTCATGCTCATCCTCGAGTAGGTAAATGATAAAAAAGATATTTTTTGATGTGGAATGCTACCTAGAATAATCTTGATCATGTAATCTAATCATGGCATGAATATTAAGACACGAGTGATTCAAAGCAATAGTCTATCATTTGACATAAGAACAATAATACTTCGAGCATACTAATAAAGCAATCATGTATTTTCAAAACAACATGGCCAAAGCAAGCTTATCCCTACAAAATCATATAGTTTGGCCATGCTTCATTTTCGTCACACAAAATTCTCCCATCATGCACAACCCCGATGACAAGCCGAGCAATTTGTTCATACTTTTTAACGCGCTTCAGCTTTTTCAACCCTCATGCATTACATGAGCGTGAGCCATGGACATAGCACTATAGGTGGAATAGAATATGATGGTGCAGGCTGTGTGGAGAAGACAAAAAGGAAGAAAGTCTCACATCGACGTGGCTAATCAACGGGCTATGGAGATGCCCATCAATTGATGTCAATGCGAGGAGTAGGGATTGCCATGGAACGGATGCACTAAGAGCTATAAGTGTATGAAAGCTCAAACTAGAAACTAAGTGGGTGTGCATCCAACTTGCTTGCTCATGAAGACCTAGGGCATTTGAGGAAGCCCGTCGTTGGAATATACAAGCCAAGTTCTATAATGAAAATTCCCACTAGTATATGAAAGTGACAATATAGAAGACTCTCTATATGAAGAACATGGTGCTACTCTGAAGCACAAGTGTGGTAAAAGGATAGTAACATTGCCCCTTTCTCTTTTTTTGGCGGGCTTCTTTGCCCCCCTTTTTTTTATTTAGGCTTCTTTGGCATCTCTTTTTTATAGGGCAATGCTCTATAATGATGATCATCACACTTTTATTTACTTACAACTCAATATTACAACTCAATATTACAACCCGATATCTAGAACAAAGGTATGACTCTATATGAATGGCTCCGGCGGTGTACCAGGATGTGCAATGATCTAGCGTAGCGATGACATCAAAAAATGGAAAAGACATGAAAACATCATGCTAGCTATCTTACGACAATGAATGCTCAACTCATGTATATGATGATGATGGAAGTTGCATGGCAATATATCTCGGAATGGCTATGAAATGCCATGATAGGTAGGTATGGTGGCTGTTTTGAGGAAGATATAAGGAGGCTTATGTGTGATAGAGCGTATCATATCACGGGGTTTGGATGTACCGGCGAAGTTTGCACCAACTCTCGAGGTGAGAAAGGGCAATGCACGGTACCGAAGAGGCTAGCAATGATTGAAGGGTGAGAGTGCATATAATCCATGGACTCACATTAGTCATAAAGAACTCATATACTTATTGCAAAAGTTTATTAGCCCTCTAAGAAAAGTACTACTACGCATGCCCCTAGGGAGATAGATTGGTAGGAAAATACCATCGCTCATCCCCAACCACCACTAATAAGGAAGACAATCGAAGAAACACCCCATGCTTCAAATTTAGCACACAACGGTTACCATACGTGCATGCTATAGGACTTGCAAACCTCAACACAAGTATTTCTACAATCCACAACTACCCACTAGCATGACTCTAATATCACCATCTTTATATCGCAAAACTATTGCAAGGAATCAAACATATCATATTCAGCGATCTACAAGTTTATGTAGGACTTTATGACTAACGATGTGAATGACCAATTCCTGTCATCTCTCTAAATAGATATAAGTGAAGAAAGAGAGTTTAATTCTTTCTACAAAGGATATGCCCATGCTCTAACAAATTTAAGTGAAGCAAAAGAGCATTCTACAAATGGCGGTTTTCTATGTGAAGAGAAACAGGCAATCCAAACTTCAAATGATATAAGTGAAGCACATGAAGCATTCTATAAATCCATACTCAAAAGATTTAAGTGAAGTGAAGTGAGCATTATATAAATCAACCATGGACTATCTCTACCATCATGGTACATAAAAGAAAAGTGAAAACTAAATGCAAAAGACGCTTCAAGATTTGCACATATCGCACGAACGAAACGAATCCACAAACATACCGATAGTTGTTGAAGAAAGAGGGGATGCCTTCTAGGGCATCCCCAAGCTTAGACGCTTGGGTCTCCTTGAATATTTACTTGGGGTGCCTTTGGCATCCCCAAGCTTGAGCTCTTGCCTCTCTTCCTTTTTCTCATATCGAGACCTCCTCGATCAAACACTTCATCCACACAAACCTTCAACAGAAAATTCGGTAAGATCCGTTAGCATGATAAAGGAAATCACTACTCTAAATACTGTTGCAAACCAATTCATATTTTGTTTTTGCATTGTGTCTACTGTAATATAGCTTTTCCATGGCTTAATCCACTGATAGAAATTGATAGATTCATCAAAACAAGCAAACTATGCATCAAAAACAGAACAGTCTGTAGTAATCTGAACATTCACCATACTTCTGGTACCCCAAAAATTCTACCAAAATTAGAACAATAAACAATTTGTATATCAAGACAGTTCAAAAAGAACCAGAACCATTTGGCGTTCCAGTAAAAAATGTAAAATTGCGCACTACAGCCAAAGTTTCTGTCCTGCACCGCACAAACCAACAAGCATTGTAAACATCCTAAAGGAAAACCTTGTCACATTATTTTTATAATACAATGGAATTATACAAGGGAATAATTATCTTTTATGAAAAGTTTCTGTAATTGAGATTCACAAAGTTTTCGTGAGCACGAAACAAAGTTGAAGGATCTCTCCCACTTCAACAATGCTTGTCTCTCTCACTTTCACTTCCCTTTTTGAAAAGTTTAGGGTTCCCCTCTTTATTTTATTTTTTTTGTTTTTAGACTATATGAAAGCACACAAGAGAAATAAATGATTCTCTAAAAATTCCGGGTTGTCTCCCTGGCAGCACTTTCTTTAAAGCCATTAAGCTAGGCATATGGTGCTCAAGTAATGGATCCACCCGGATCCCAAGGTATATCAAAGCCAATTTTAATTAACAATGATTTGTAATTTAGTAATGAGCCCAAAGTAAAATATATCATGCAACAACCAAGTCTAACTCTCTTCCTATGCATCGACATGTCATAAAAGAACAATTCATGCACACATAGTAAAGGCCAATGCATAGTATGAACAGTTTCTTGCAATTTTATCATATTGGAAACATAGAGAGGTGGAGATATAGTTCCTCTCTCATAATAATTGCAAGTAGGAGCAGCAAGCACATGCATATTATATCTATCAAAATCATCATGTGTAGTTGTAAAAGTCAACCCATCAATATAATCCTTAATAAGCACAAATTTCTCTGATATAGTGTGGTCGGGAGAATTCAAAAAGATAGTGGGACTATTATGTGTGGGTGCAATAGCAACAATTTCACGTTTAACATAAGGAACTATAGCAAGTTCATCTCTATAAGCATAATTCATATTGGCATCTTGGCCACAAGCATAGCAAGCATCATCAAAAAGGGATATTTCAAGAGAATCAACGGGATCATAACAATCATCATAGCAATCATCTTCGGTAAGCACGAAAGGGAATTAAACAATGTATGAGTTGAAGAGTTACTCTCATTAGAAGGTGGGCACGGGTAGCTAATCCACTCTTCCTCCTTTTGTTCTTCGCTCTCCTCATCATCTTTTTCATCCAATGAGCTCACAGTTTCATCAATTTCTTCTTCCATAGACTCCTGTAAAATATTAATCTCTTCTTGGACAGTGGAGACTTCCTCAATAAATGCATCAATATTGGCATTATATTCATAATTCTCATAACAATATTTAAGTGTAGCAAAATTTTCAGGTCTATAAACTGAATCATCAAAATCTTCAAACTCTTTAAACATAGATTCAATCTCATAAGCACCCATAAAAGCAACAAATTCTTCTATTTGTTCCAGATCATAGTAATCATATATACCATTAGCATAAGAAGCTAAGGTTTTATCATCATTAAATTTGCATGAAAAGGGAAGGTGTGGAGCCTTCATCCTGGAGCAACAAGTATAATCATGTCTCAAGCATAGATCCTGAGCATACCAACGCAACATATAAATTTGATCCCATAATAGTTTCCCTTTTTGTGTCAAGCGATAATCCCTAAAGTATTCACGTTGATCCAACGTGTCTCCCATAACAAAATTAAATGGGGTTTTCTCAGGATTATCAAAGTAGTACATAATTTCTTTCACATAACGAGCATCGAGGGTTTTAGGAGGTTCCCCATCTCCATGAGAAGCAAGTACACCTAATTTTTTTGTATTTCGTGTTCCATATCCATAACTAAATATAGAGAATAACTTAGAACAACAAATAAAAATTACTTAGTGATAAAGCAAACAAGCACACACGAGAATATTCACCCCACGCTATGACTCCCCGGCAACGGAGCCAGAAAAAGGTCCTGATTACCCACAAGTGTAGGGGATAATTGTAGCCTCTTTTGATAAGTAAGAGTGTCGAACCCAACGAGGAGCTAAAGGTAGAAAAAATATTCTCTCAAGTCCTATCTGCCACTGATATGACTCTACGCACGCTTAGTGTTCGCTTTACCTAGAACAAGTATGAAACTAGAAGTACTTTGTAGGTGTTGTTGGATAAGTTTGCAAGATAGTAAAGAGCACGTAAATATAAGGGAGGGGCTGTTTAGATAAAGAAGCAATAAAGTAAATATAGCAAGTGTGGAAAAGTGGTGGTAGGAGTTGTGAAATTGTCCCTAAGCAATTGACTACTTTACTAGACCGATAGCAAGTTTTATGTGGGAGAGGCATAAGCTAACATACTTTCTCTTCTTGGATCATATGCACTTATGATTGGAAATCTAGCAAGCATCTGCAACTACTAAAGATCATTAAGGTAAAACCCAACCATAGCATTAAAATATCAAGTCCCCTTTATCCCATACGCCACAACCCCCTTACTCGGGTTTATGCTTCTGTCACTCAAGCAACCCACTATAAGTGAATCATGAACATATTGCAACACCCTACAGCGGGAATCCCTCACGCTTGCGCGAAACGGAGAGCACCATAGGACAACAACATAACCACAAGCAATTTAAATCAATAATAGAAATTCATCAATCACCGGTAGGGCAACGAAAATCTACTCAGACATCATAGGATGGCAACACATCATTGGATAATAATATGAAGCATAAAGCACCATGTTCAAGTAGAGGGTATAGCGAGTTGCGGGAGAGTGGACCGCTGAATATAGATGGGAGGAAGGTGATGGAGATGTTGATGAAGATGGCGGAGGTGTTGGTGTAGATCGCGGTGATGATGATGGCCCCCGGTGGCACTCCGGCGCCACCGGAAGCAAGGGAGAGAGAGCCCCCCTTCTTCTTCTTCTTCCTCCTTGACCTTCTCCCTAGATGGGAGAAGGGTTTCCCCTCTGGTCCTTGGCTCCCATGGCGTGGGAGGGGCGAGAGATCCCCCACCCCCC
>NC_041389.1:198687380-198703886 GCF_002162155.2 Triticum dicoccoides | reverse complement strand
TCTGTCTCTCTTTGTTTCTGTGTTCCCTGATTCTGCCCTTTCACCGTTTCTTTTATATCCGGAGATCCGTAACTCCGATTGGACTGAAACCATCGCCAGGAATTTTTTCTAAAAATTAGCTTTCTTGCGGCAAAAGAATAGCAGCAACCGCCTTACGAGGGGCCCACGAGGGTCAGGGCCGCGCCCAGTATGGGCAGGTGCGCCCCCTGCCTCGTGGCCACCTCGGGTACCGTATCGCGTTGACTCTTCCTCCCATATATCCCAAATATTCCAAACAATAAGCTCCGTCCATTTTTATCCCGTTTGGACTCCGTTTGATATGGGGCTTCTGTGAAACATAAAACACGCAACAAACAGGAACTGGCACTGGGCACTGGATCAATATGTTTAGTCCCAAAAATAATATAAAAAGTTGCCAAAAGTATATGAAAGTTGTAGAATATTGGCATGGAACAATCAAAAATTATAGATACGATGGAGACGTATCATAGCCTCACCCCGCACGTACACATGCACGCACGCAAGACATGCATGCATGCAGGCGTGCAACACTGACACGTACACTTAACGTACACACGCACGCATGCAGGCGTGCAACACTGACACGTACACATGCACTCACGAAAACATGCACGTACGCACCCATGCATGCAACACTGAAACGTACCCTTGCACGCACGCAACACTCGCACGCCTGCATGCACACAGCACACGACGCAAGACACACGCTCAACCTATACGTGCATGCACCCTTTGTTAAGGACATGGATTGTTACGGGTATTAATCAATCTTATCTACGATAAGCAGAACATTGATTTTTGCAGCGGTCTTTATGAATCACAACGTATCGAACGGGCTATCAACATAGTAGGCTTATCTACATGAAAAAGATGATGTCACACTCAATTAACAATCATCGGTTTATGAAATGCCCGCTTCTGACCGTCCTGGCCCACCAAAGGATCCTCTGCTGTGCGCTACCTGCGTTGGGTCACTCACATGCAGGCCATGTACCCAAAGAGCCCACACGTCGAGGGCGCCACTCGCTGCACAACCGGCGGAACATGCCTCCTTGCTGCGTTCAAACGCCTCCATGAAACCCGCCCGTGTGGAAGCCGAGAAACCCACTCTGGACACACGTCCGTTCATGACCGAGCCAACATTAAACGCAATGCCGGCCGAGCTCCTCCTGTCCGATGTCTATTTAATCTCCTATTTAAACGAGGCCAAACACCGGCCAAGAATCGCACACCTCCGCCGCTCCCCTGTCTCCTCCTTCACCATTTTGTCCACTCTTACAATGGCTTACGAAGAGTAGTTATTCCTCATCCAAGCCGGCTGGGTAGCCCGCTGGATATGAGCTATGCAGCTCGCTAATCCACCTCCCTCCCCTCGCCCGACGGAGCCAGTTGCCGCCCCAAGCCGGTGCGCGGTTCAGCAACTCGCCACTCCAGTCCAGCTCGACAAGGAGCAGCGCACGGGCGTCGTTGCTACTGTCCATGCTGCCGCCTCGTACCACGTCTCCCCTTTCTGTGGCCGAGACACCCATGCCGGCAGCCGCACCATGCAAGCAGCGACAGGAGCTGGGTGCACGGAGAGCGACGCGTCGGTGGCCAGTGCCTCCGCGTCTGCCACCATCATCGAGGAGAAGTAGAACACGGGAGGCCACCACACCTTGGGTCCCATGAAGGCCACCATGGAGGCGACGCCGGCGTACACAGCAGGTGTCTTGCCGGATCCTTTTGTCGTGAGGACCTTCATCGACCCCGCATGGGCTCCACAGAAGAGGGGAATGTTAGGATGAACTCGAGCCGGTGCCGGCCATGGCGAAGTAGTAGCCGGTGATGAACTCGAACCGGTGTCGGCCACCATCATCTTCGGCATCAGCCAATGATATCAGTTGGGCAGTGGGGAAGCGAGCCGTCCTTTGCACTGAAGCATATACCTCCGGGGCTCCCATCAGTCCGGTGATCATGCTGCCAGACATGAGGAACACAAATCAATCGGCGGGCGAGCATTTATGCCAGTTATTATATACATGTGATGTCCAGAACTAGCACCGTATAGTTCATTTGAATGTAATGAAATCCGTCATGTTTGTATGAAAATCCGGTATTTTATATGATTTCCGTCGTTGTTTATATGAAATATCAGTTTGTCTACGTGTTTGCGTGAATTTCGTCCGGTTGTTTGAGTTGCTGTCATAATGTGTGCAGCTACGGTTGGATGGCGTAATTTGCGGGTCGCCGGTCGGTCTGCGGGCGGCTCGGGTGGCGTGGTGGGACAAAAAAAACACAGCTCCTGCGAGCTCGTCTCCAATGTGCGCGCTGGAGGATGCATGAGCACCCAAGCCATTCCTAGTTTATCGGTGGCAAATGCACCAGTGGACAAAAGGGTCGCCAATATTTTGGATACCCCGGGCAAGATCCAAATAGCCCCTCCCAACAGATTCAAATCCCTCGTTCGCTGTGGAATTTTGCCATGTGTTGTTTTCATGGACTAGCAAGATGCCCGTGCATTGCACGGAACATCAAGATGCATTTTTTTACAAAACACTTGTTGTGATTGACCCATGCAGGAGTAATCCCACTTTGTAAAAACTAATGATATCTCGAGAATTTTATCGGAAAAATGGTATCTCGAGAATTTTATCGGACTCCATTTTTGTATACAAGGCCACAAACCCATATTACAGGTACCAAGGCAAAAAATATTGTCTTCTATGTCAATGTTGCAAGTCACCTTGTTTCCTTGTTTGCCGTGTATTCTTCTCTTTCATGCACATCAAGCCAATGCTCACACTCCTGCATGCATGCAAGGGATAATTAATGTCCTCCTTTGCTAGTACTACGAGGCAAACACCATTAATATTGCATCGATTAGTGTTAGTGGCCTTGTATATCTGCAAATTGTAATTTTGATAGTGGCCCCTTGTATATAAAAATGGAGGGAGAAAGATGAGAGATAAGGTGAGGAGGAGTGGGGCGTGGTGGTGACTGGGGGTCGGACTGGGCGGAGGCATGGGGATGGACGGCGCATTATGTCTAGGTTTGTATCTCTATCTCACACACGCGTAGGTGGGGGACGTGCACCAAGAGAAGAGGTGCACGCACGGCGCACGTACTCCTGTCTCTTTCCAAACCACACCCGCGCGGGTACACTGTGGAGCTCATTTCTGTACGAAAAGGCAGCCCACGTGGTAATTTGACACGTGTACTGGTTGTCCACTTGGTGGAGGGAGGATCGTCTACCATGGGTGAACAAACAAATTGCGACTTGACGTGTTATGTTAAAAAAGAGGCAAACCATGTGGGGCCTACCTTAGAGGCAAGGCTCTATACACTGGAGTACTTTTGATGTGTCCCATCAACTCGCAGAACAAGGAGAAGCTTGCTTAGTACGCCGTCTCCCCCGCCCACGAGCGCGGTGGCTCGTAGGATGAGGCGAAGCTTGCTTACGAGTGGTAGTAGTAGTAGTAGTACTACTACTACTACTACTACTACTACTACTACTACTACTATTGTACGCCTTACGCCCGCTCCCTCGCCCACGTGCGCGGTGGCTCGCAGGACGAGGAGAAAATTTTACTACTCCCTCCGTTTACTCCTTGTCCCTACTACCTTGGTTAGAGAGATTATCATATTGTTTGGAATATATATGTCCTTTAGTACTCCCTCCATTTACTTATAAAGGCCCCTATAAAAAAATACATTTTGCATCTATACAAGGCCACAAATAGTAATCGAGACAAAAGTTACTACTCCCTCCTTTCCGGTTTATGGCTCAATTTCAAAATCTCTCCAACCAAGGTAGACGGTGAGTGATCGAATTAATTTAGTAATTTGCACAAGTAATTAGTATGCTCGTTTTTCTCAAGAAGTTATGTTTATCGAGGCATTAATTAGAACGAATGCATGAATGACCACTAAATTTCCATGAACTTCTACATGCATTGGTGAGTTTCCTCTTGATACTGCTTGCATCGGGTGATCTAACGCACCTCGAAATCCAACATGTGATGGTACTACTACTAGTAGTAGAATTGAGACTTATCAAACGGAAAAACGAATGTTTTTTAGATGAGCCCTATAAACCCTAGTGGGTACGTACTCTATAAAATCAGATTTTTCCAAAACTAAGTCGCTCAACCTTTATTTGCTTGTTTCCCTTCCTGCCTCCTTGCCTCGAATAGACTATGCCAAACTCCCCTGCCTGCCACGCGGGAAAAGACCCGTCCTCGCCTTTTTTAGTCCGGGTTTGTATCGATGGATCGCGCGAAGCAGCAAAAACCCAAGTCATGTCTTGTAGTACACTCCTCCGTCGACGCTCTCTTTCATGAATTTTGTACTTCCTGTCGCCGACATGTGGGATATATAGCAACCGGGTCGACGTGTCAAGCACCAAATAACAGTGCAGAACAGTAGGGGGGACGCACCCCACTCGTACCGGGCCCAGTAGTAGTAATGAGCAATGAGAAGTCAAATCACAATGTCGCACCTTCCCAAATAGACGAAGCAACCATTATTTCACACTTCGGTTTGCCATCATCTCAAACCACGTAGTATTGCTTCTGCCTCAAGAGGGACACGCGCATCGCCTTGGTACATCATGACACGTGGGACCGCATGACAGTCCATGCTCCCCCACCTATCGCTCGGTAAAATCACCTCATTTTTACTATACTTCCTCCGTATCGGTTTACATGGCATGCACGTCGTTCTAGGTTGAGAATTTAACTGGCTATATATGTGATGAACAATACTCTAGCCTTTTAAAAAATGTATACTTTTGTACAGCAGTAGTATTGATGGATTGCGCCATGGAGCAAAAACTGAAATTAAAAAAAGGTGGTACATATAGAGAGCGCTCGTCGCCAAATTATGCATATAGTACTATTAAAAAATCTAGTACGTGCTTAAATGGGGTGCTAAATGAAAGGTAAGAAATACTAGTATGTACGTACTGAAGAGTTAAAGTAACGAGAAGAAACATAACATAGTTCTGCTGGGGGATCAGCACAACACACCCCTCAAATTAAACTAAGCACACCTCAAATTAAACTATGCAACTAATCCGGTCGACACTGCATTAGAACCACCATGAGCAACGACACTGCCACCTTACTCGGAGTCCTCGTCCACCTCCTCGACTTCGTCCTTGTCCCTCTTACTCTTGGCCGATACTTCTTTGCTTGAACCGCACACTTGGATCTTGCTCTTCATCCAACCCTTGTAGATATTGAAACAAAGGTAGCCATCCATTGCAGCGTAGTGGATGTGGTCTATATCTAGTACATTCCGCTGCCATGAACGATGATGAAACATGTGATGACGTTTCTCCAGTTTACCGTACGAAGGATGAACCATGGCTCCTGCCAGGGTCAGCATTGAAGGCTGGACACTGGAGGGCAGCAGCCGATTCTTCTGGAGGTCGAAGGGGTTGCCTACAATGAGGCCTATCTGACCCAGTACTCTTTTGTCGTTCATAAAGTCTACAGTAACAAATTTGACTAGGTTGCTCTCGAGGAAGTTCTAAAATCCAGGTATTCAACGTCGGCATGGCATATGTGGTAGACCAAGCATAAGTCATGCACGCGAACCTGGATCACGGCGGGCTTCTTCCTCTCTTCCTCCTTTAGATCCTTCTCTCATCCCAGGACTATGGTGTACTCAACATCTAGCCCAGCGACCCATTCATCATCTGAGTTTTCGAACATGCGTCTGAAGCGAGAAAGGCATCCTTTCACCGTCATGGAAGAACGGGTGTAGATGACGTCGAAATCATTGCCGTTGATGGTTCTAACCTTGTACTCACCGCCGATCATGGAGATTTGGGATGCCATGGATTTGCGCGGAGGGTTAGGATTAGTGGAACTGCCATAATGTGAAAGGACGGGACGACTAGGAGCGAACCGCCATAATATTAAAGGACGTGCGGGGACGAGTAGGAGCGAACTGCCAGCGTGCGAACGGCAGGGTAGTGGCTTTCCATTCTCCCATGATACAGGCTTCCGAGAGCCCTTGGATCTGAGATCGAATGGTTGCATGGCGTGATTCTAGACCTATGGGTGAATATCCTATCCTGGAGGGCTATTCTTAAAATTTTCAGCAACTTAGCATGCGACCGTTTGATCTCAGATCCAAAGGCTGCCAGCAGCCCGTATCATGGTTGCGCCTACCACGACTGTCGCGTCACTCACGCGGTCGCGCCCTTGGGGATTTAACATGGTGTGTTAGGCTATCTGATGTTGGCATTTCATCACTTAGACACTCATACTACAACAAGGTTAGCTATAAGGTTGGCTATAAGTGTATTTATTTTCTTTACTTCTCTCTATCTCTTTCTTCGTACTCCCTCCGTCCCATAATATAAGAACGTTTTTGGCACTAGTGTAGTGCCAAAAATGTTCTTATATTATGGGACAGAGGGAGTAGTATTTATTGTATTTGCCAAGGAGTGACCTCTTGCAATGAAATGGTGCATAAATGAGGTGCTAAGGGCATTAAATGGCTTAGCAATCAAGTCCCCAATGCATAGGTGCTTATTAGTAGTTTTTTGTTGCTAAGGCTAGTCATAGTGGGCAGTAACTTAGACTAGTAACATATGCATATTACTAGTCTATGTTACTATCATCATAGTGGATAGTAACATAAGTGTAGTGTCATGCAAGCATTCATTTATTATGTTGTAGACTCATTTTGCATTGGGGTGTGTTATGTTACGGTAACATAATATGTTACTACAAACACTTCTCTCCTCATTAACTCCATGCCACATAAGAATATATGTCTTGGGGTGCGTTATGTTACTACCTAAGTTACTCCCACTATGGCTAGCCTAAGTTTGCTTCATTTAATTAGCTATAGACTCAAAATTGTCTTTTCACCTAGGTACATGTGCTTAGCACCGTTTCTTCCTTGGGTCACCAAACTAGTCTCTCTTTTCTTAATTAACTTGCCACATCAGACTTTATGCCTATGTGGCAAGCTTAGCACATGTAGGAGCAAGTAAGTAGTAAAATAGTGGGCTATATGTGGAGGAAAGAGAGGAAAGAAGTGGAGAAGTGGGCTCTCATGCAAGAGCCAGCCTATACTACATGGTGGAGCATTGGGAGAGGCACCTGTATGGAGGTGGTCAAGAATAGGGAGACTCATGCCGGTCGTAGTGCCGCAGTTAAAATGATAATGGCAAGTCAAATCACGGGGCCCCACCTGTCCAGCAGTAACTCGTTGTCAAATCACACAGCCCTACGTTTGCAGCAACCTACTCCCTCATCTTCTCGCGTCTCTGTCGAACCGACTAGGTGGAACTACCCTGCCTACCGCGCAGGAAAAGCCCCGCCCTCGACTTTTAAATACAACTACATCCGCTTAAGAATCCAATGATATACTTTTTGTGACATAGTAACTCATATTTAGTTAGTCAAATGGATGACCTAGAACTATGTGCATGCCCTATAAACCGAGACGCCTAAAAATAAAAAACCGAGACAAAGAGGGTAGTTCAGTACGTATCTTTTTAGATCAATATAGTCGGGATTCACCAAGGAGCAAAACCAAGTGGTAGGATGCTCCTATCGTGTTGGCGTAGCAACTCAAGCAGGGTCAGTCCACACATGGAATGGCGACACACTTAACAGGACCCCTTTGGCCGACATGTGGATCATCCACCATCTTGTTCCACGTGCGATGCACCAAATTACAGTTCGGAGCAGCGGTTGGAATTGGAGGCACCCCGGTCGTAGCGCCGCAGTAGTAGAAAATGAGCGATGAGGGGTCAAATCACAAAGCCCCACCTTTCCCGTATTAAGCTGGACGGACGAAGCAACCATCATTTCACTCTAGGGCGCAAGAGCAGAAAGAAAAGAGAAAACAATGATGCATGTGGAAGCTACCTAGGGCACCCTAGGGTAGGTGTCTCCACTACAGATCCTTAGTTTTGAAAGCGCCTCCACTACAAATCGGATTCTCCCGCGTCCTCTTGAACAAAACCGATGATGAGTGTGGCGGTAGGGTTTGTAGGAGTACAACGGCATGCGGGGCCACGTCGTAGTGAACGGGTTCGAGTTGACGCCTTAAATATGTGTTACGGGAATGAGGCAGCATTTTGGGTTCGGGGACCAGTGGAGATATAGTATGTACACAAAATTGTGGACGTAGGTTCGACCGAAAGGCAATGATGCATGGGCCCTGCATTTTGATATACCCGGGGCCGCGTGAAATTTGCTACTCTACTCAAAACTAGTAACGTACACATGCATTGAACGCATGAGATTTCGAAACCAAATTATGAATAAATACACACTACAGCATGTAAAGCTTTGAGTCATATATGCATGATGTAGATGTACGTTTAGTTCTTATAGTTCATCTCATTCAAAATCAATTAGTTTTATAAAAATGTTAAGATTCATGGGGTTGTGCATTGTAAAGCATAAAGTAAAAAACAAATGATGGCAATTCATTTAGATAAAAAAATTCAATTATGATACAAAAGATTCTAGAACAAAGGAGAAGTGCTTGTGTTTTGAGGTTTGTGCATTATGCTTAAGTTCAACCATGGAGTCTTCTAAATTGTACATGTGGCAGGTCTGGTGGAATGTTGATGATATCCAACAGCCAGTAGTGCTCGGATTTGCCATCTTTGCACTGTCGGATTAGCTTCATCCAACAACCATCTTTCAAAGTTATTGGCACACTATATAGTTCTTGTGCCATAGTTGCATGTCTTGGAAAAAAGCTACTAGTGGGTTGTACTAGCTATTTAGGAATAGAAGATGTATACATGGAATTTGTAGGGAAAGAGATGACATGGAGTATCTCAATTCCTATGAATAGGGATTGGAAAAGAGATGTCATTTGGTTCACATCATAGGAACTTTTCTATTGAATCTAGAGATGACATGTATCTCAATTCCTATGAGGAGGGATTAGAAAAGAGATGTAATTTGGTTCATATCACAGGAACTTTTCTATTGAATATACGCTAATGTTTATTTTCCTTTGAAATTAAGGGAGTATAGGAATCCATTCATATGAACCAAGTGGCTCTAAAGCTATAGAAATGATATCATGTTTATTTCCTTTGAAATGTGGAGTATATGAATCTATTCCTATGAACCAATTGGCTCTAAAGGAAAAAATCCTATAAGAATCATATCATATAGAGTTCCTATGATATTCCTCGACACCAAAGGATGGTTGAAATTGTTGCGGGTGATACGATGGTCTTTCTTTGTAGACTCCTCCCCCCATCTTTATAGTTACCTCTCGAAGATGAATGAAATGATATATATATAGGGTATTCTACATGTGCAATTTGGTACATGAAAACTCGGTAAAAGTTTGCGAGGTTCGAATTTTCAATAAAGCTATATGCACTGCATTTTGGAACGGAGGGAGCATACGGCAATTGCTAACACTCACGTGGAAGATTTGTGTGTAGGAGGAGTGGTTTTCTGTTAAATGACATGGCAAAACTTACATTGTCGGATGCCGATCTAACGGTTCTTACGGCGTTCGTCAGGAAAAGGCTTGTGGTGAATATTTGTCGGATAATGATTTACGGACACATGCATTGCATTGATACGTGCCCCCCTCTCTCTCACACACACGCACCCTCACGAGTCACGACTCTCCCGAGTCCTCTCGCAGACTCGCACGTCGCACCCACCGTCTATCTGCAGGTAGACGTCACGCACATATGTGCTCTTCACACCCTACCCTCAGAACTTCTAAAAAACAAAAGACGTCGCGCACATTTTATTTTAGCTCACACGTCACACACTTATACTATTACTCTTGCGGCGAACGTTCTTTGGGCATAGTATATTGTACTCTCACGAAGAGAAGCGATGCACGCACGCACTACACTACAAAAAAATACACTTCCGTGATGATACGTGTTTGTCATAGTAGGTCGCGTTTTTTGTCATGCATGTACATCCATGACGATTTTATGACAGAATCAAGATAGTCATACATGTGCTATCGTAGAAGTGTTCCATGACATTACCAAAATTATCATCACGGAAGTGTCCACTTCCACGATGATAAATCGCGCGTCACAGAAGTGCTTTCGTCAAGGGTGACCGACACGTGGCATCCACTGTAACGGAACGCCGTTAAGCTATCGGGTCGGGTTTTGGATCCGATAACCCGTTAACAGCCCTGACCAATGGGGATTTTCCATGTGTAAAATCATCATTGGCTGGAGGAAACACGTGTCGGCTCATTGTTGGATGTCATCCACTCATTGGACAGAAGGTGCCTACAATACATCGACACGTGGCATGGCCCAATAGAGGCCCATTCCTGTGAAAAGGCCGGCCCGTTTGACTTGGTCAAAAGGTGGCGGGCCAGCCCATGGAAAGCCTGTTAACGGCCTGTTTGCATATAGCCCATTTATAGCCCGCTAACCCAAGGCCCGTTACGCCCTATTCGAATTAGGCCCAGTGGCGTCATCTGGGTCATCCAATATGATTCCAGGCCGTTTTCACTTATGGCCCATGATGTCTTTCGGCCCATATGAGGCCCTTTGTAACTCTTGGCCCATTAATGGCCCGTGGTGAAACTAGCCCATAATGAACAGTGTATCACTTTACACCCATTAACAGCCCGTGGTGAAACTGGCACGTAATGAAGAGAGTATCATTTTATACCCATTAACGGCCCGTTATTCCGTTGGGCCGTTTCCAGCCCATGTTATCTTTCAGCCTTCTTAGAGCCCATTTATTCTTGGGCTCATTTGCAGCATTCGTTTACTTATGGCCCGTTACTTTCGTTTTCTGCTTGTGGGCCAAATTCAGCCCGTGGTTACAGTTGGCCTGTTTGTTGTCCGTTAATACGTTGGGCCATTTTCATAGCATCATCAAATACGGACTATTAACGATGGCCCGTTATGGTCGGCCCATGAATGGACGATTCCAACTCTAGCCCGTTTACGGCCATAATGTGGTCTGTTATTGGCCCATGTTTGGCCAATCGATGATACGGCCCGTATAAGGCCCATTGATGATACGGCCCGTAGAAGGTCCATTGTTTCTACGGCCCGTAGAAGGCCCATTGTTTCTATGGCCCATAGAAGGCCCATTATTTGTACGGCCCGTAGAAGGCCCACTGTTTCTACGGCCCGTAGGAGGCCCAGTGTCACTACAGTAAATATTAGCCCATGGTTATTGTGGCCTAGTTTTAAAAAATAGGTTATTGCAGCCATTAGAAAACCGCAGAAAAAGAACTGTAATGACTACAAGCAAACAAATAAACAAGACAATAAGGAAATAAATAAGCAAGCAACTAACACTAGGCTATCACGGCTATTACACATATTACATCCACTGGGCATCAAAGTTCGCCACCAGTGCAAATATAGGGAACAAAGCAGCATACCATATATACTAGTTGTCAAAGTTGGCGACTAGCGCAAATAAACGCCGCAGCAAAACAAATCCAGAACTGAAACCACTTCAGAAGATCTCAAGAAACAATATCCTGGGTACCCATAATGCTGGCAAGATGCTTAGCAAGCTTATTAACTTTCTCTTGTTTGGCGCTTAAATCCTCCAGCACTTGCTATTGCACCAGGAAATATGCATCTGAATTCTGCAGGGACTTCCTCAGTCCTTCATCTTCCTATTGCAGCACATCTGATCGATGTCTTTCAACTTGAAGTTGAGACTCAAGAAGACGAACTGATTCAGGCAGCAAGTTCAAAGAGCTTGTGCCAGTAGTAGTGGCCAGTAACTCGAACACTACATCAAGACAGGACTTTTGGGTTCTCTCACTGTTGTCAAGATAATTTTTATCAGCTTTCTTGGAGACCAACAGGGATGTCTCACTATCTTGAACCTTATCTTCATTACTTCCCTTTACCATTGCATAACGCGGTACTGTTGTCCAATATTGTGTCCGCATTCTAAAAGAGAAACAAGCAGACACATCACAGGTTTACCATGTTGTATACGAAACTCATTTTGGTAAATGAGTTCAGTAGTAAAGTGGACAGGATAACAGCATGAAACAAACATATATCTATGTACCATGGTCACTTTATGGTCTATATCATTCTAGTTTTTGTTGCCAAATCAAGATAGAGACACAATTCAAATAATATTTGTTCAAGACAAAGCAGAATAGACAGAATATAAGTGTGGGAAACTATAGAGCAATAACAACACTTGTAATGTGCATGACATGAGAACATAACTGTTTATTCAATTGAAACTGAAATCAACATAGAGCAGGTTACAACAGCAAACCAGTTAACGAAACAGGTTTAAAACATACCTGTTGCACAATTGGAGTTTCAATTCCATCCTTCAAATTTGAAAATAGTTGGTATGAGTAAATGCAGTAATGCAAGAGCAAAGGAGTATGAACGACAGCTACAGAACCTGACCTGAGAACAAATCTTCTTCTCCTTTAAGCGTTGAGTTGGGATTCGGAGTGGTGGTCCTCGTGCTTTGGGCACTGCAGTTCCCTTACTAACTGCTCGTGTTTGGGTGCTCCGTGGTGGAGATGGTGCTGTGTCAACTGGAACTGGGTTACTATCTACCAGGGTTGGGGTTAGAAGGGGTGTAGCTGGTTCTCTGTCCAACTGGGTAGGGGTACAATCTGTGAGAGTCTGGGTTATGTGTGGTGGATCTGGTCCTTGGGCAAGTACAACCGTGGTTCTATCTGCATCAACTGGTAGCACTATCTTTTCTGAAGACCGTGTTGTTACTCCCTTAGATACTGCCATCACCCTTTCCAATTGAAATGGCTGATAAACAAGATAAGTAATTGAAAGTATAGACATTGTATGATAGACAGATGCAATGGATAGTGGGGAATAAAAGAGGGCATGAAATAATTCACATTTATGTTGTCTAACCAAACAGGATAGCATGACACAATTTCACATATATGATGGCTAACTAAACAGGATAGCATGACATGATTTCACATTATGATGGCTAACTAAAAAAGATGGAAAGACATAGTTCAAAATATGATGACTATGTAAATAGGATTACATGGTATAACTATATAATGTGTTTATTAAATAGGTTGGCATGCCATAATTCACATACATTCACGGGTAGAATGCCATAATTCAAAATATTATGACTGTAAACACTAAACAGGATGAGATGATATAACTATATGATGTCTTTATTAAATGGGTTGCCATGCCATAATTCAGATAGATGATGTATATGTACTATGTAAACATGATGGCATGATATAATTCAAATATATGATTTATATAGTAAGCAAGTAAGCAGATAGCAATCCATATATGATGTAAAAACTAAGCAATGCAAGACAACATGCATGACATGGGTAATATCACCCTTCCAAGTTTGAGCATAGACCTCAGGGGGGAAATAGGACTGGTCATCGGTCTCAGAATCATCCTCTGAGGAGCTCTCTGTAACCAGCAAGATGTCTGCTTCAGCAGGTAGCATTGTCTGCTCTGAATACCTTGTTTTCACTCCACATACTTCCATCAGCACTTCAAATGGTTGATGCACAGGAAGAGTAGTTGAATATACAAACGTTATCGACAAATGGAACACGTAATACAAAAAATTGATAGCATGATATAATTCACAAACATGATGATTGGCTAAACAGCATGGCATTGCATAATTCACATATATAATGCCTTTGCAACAAGATAGCATTGCATAATTCACATATATAATGTCTTGCAACAAGATGGCAATGCATAATTCACATATATGGTAATTAGACACTGAACTGGTGGCATTCACACAATGCGTGTCTAAACTAATCAAATGACATAGCAATGCGAGACACCATACGCATGATATGAGCAACATAACCCTGCCAAGTTAGAGCATACACCTCGGGGGGGGGATAGGACTAGTCATCTGTCTCTGAATCCTCCTCTGAGGAGCTATCCGTAACCAACGAGATATGCGCTTCGTCAGATAGCATAGTCTGCTCTGAAGACCTTGTTTTCACTCCAGAATTTGCCATCACCGTGTCAAATGGCTGATGCACATGAAGAGCAGTTGAATGTACTAACATTGTTGACAAATGTAATATGTAAATAAAAAAAAGGATGTCTTGATATAATTTACATATAAGATGACTAGCTAAGCAGGATGGCATTGCAAAATTCACATATATGATGCCTGGCTAAACAAGATGGCGTTGCATAAGTCACATAAACGATGAATAAACTAAACAGATGGCATTCGCACAAAGGATGTCTAAACTAAGCAGATGACATATTTGATGTATAAAGTAAGCAATGCAAGGCACCATATCCATGATATAACCAACATCAGCATGCCAAGTTAGAGCGAAGACCTCAGGGGGTAAATAAGAGTTGTCTTCTCCTTCTGAATCCCCCTCAGAACAGATATCTTCCTCTCGATTACAATCCGAGATGCATGGGGGGGGGGCTGCCTTTGCGCCTACAATGGAGCGACATTTGATGAAATTTTATTGCCACGCATAGCTCGTCTCTTTTGCTCTACATGTTCAGTTCCATTGTTTACATTAACTGTCATGCATAGGAATAAAACATAGTGATATTATGTAAGGAGTGCGTGCAGAAATCCAGAGTGATGGTACTAACCTGTGAATAGACCCAAAACCAATAATAGCAGGCAGATAATGGCTTCGGTTAAAAAATACAAATAATGGCTTCTTTACTGTTTGTTTCCAACCCAACATTAAACTCATAGTAGACACCGGAGATTAACCAGATAGTAGATAGATACTATTGATTGCAGCCCCGATATGTACCCCACAACCATTTAAAAACTCAAGTTTGACCATTAGTTTGGAGCTGACTCAGAGTCTAATTGGTGAACAGGACGATAAAGTAGCATGTAATATTAAGTGATGCATAACGTAAGCAGAAACGAAAGAGTGCGACCTCTCTTGCGGACCCGCGTAGTCCTTGAGGTGATCTGCTCGGTTGATGATGGTAATGCCGTTTTCATGGCTGCCGGTGGCGGGGAAGAAGATCTGAGGCGGCGAAAGACAGTATGGAGGCCAGATCCCTGCTGTGCTAGACCCTTCCGTCGTTGGAGCAGCTGAGCTGGGGTGGACGACGGCGCAGCATGAGCGGGACAAACCACGCAAGGTTTTCTTTGACAACTATCAGTAAGAGAAGTAAGTCTGTAAGGGCTCGTTTGAATTGGGGGATTCCAACAATGCAGGGATAGGAAATAGACAGGAATAGGATAGGAATGCACGTGCAAAATAGAGAATTTAAAAACATAGGATTTCTGCCAATCTGGGTGTTTGATTCACAACAATTGGAAGATCACAGGATGCAAAGAAGCATGGTGAGATTAAGTCAAACCACAAGAAAATGTACTGTTATAATGCTATTATACTACTATCTCTTAGTCTTGTGCTTCATGAATAGGAATTTGAAAAGGAGGACAAGTGAAAATTAAAATTCCTACGTTTTTTCTTTCAAGGAGACACTAAAGGAACAAATCCTACAGTTTTCCTTTCCTCCATTCCTTTGAACCAAATTCATGAATAGTAGTACCATAGGAAACTTTCCAATTCCTATGTTTTTCATTCACTTTTCCTTTCAAGCACTGGCGATTCTAGTAGGCAGGCTTGAGCAAGGAAAAGCCAACACTAAAAAATGATTTTGTGCTACTTCTATTACTTTGGACCCAGGCCACTGCCCTACTAGCTCAACTCCCAGGGCCATCGACAAATGCACAACTCAAACGCATAGAGATAAATAATGATGGCATTCAAGAGCGTCCATCACGGATAAAAAAGTTTCCTGGTACCTCACTGATTGTTATATAGTAGGATAAAATAATCGTATTTCCCGTTACTACGTGTGCTCGGTGGACAATATATATAACATGTAGAGTAAAAAAGAGATGCAACAAGTGTACAACCTCTTTGGCGAAGCCATGTTGATCTCAGCATGATTGGGTTGGCCGGTGAGGATGCTCCAGCTGACTTTGCTGTCGGAGGAGGGGAAGAAGATCTTAGGCATCTGGAGATGGAGCCCAAGGTACTGCTCCACTGTGATGGAGGGTTTTGTCGTTGGAGCAGCTCCGGTGAGTTGTACGATGCCGAGGCTCAAGCAAGAGAAGAGAGACAACGTTAACCTGAGTGGAATTCTAATAGCATCTCCAATACATGATGTAAAATACATAACCACAAAGTGCTAGATGTAAAATACATCAGCCGCTCATCTCCGAACTTAACTGTCGAAACTGAACTTAACTGTCTAAACTGAACTTAACTGTCAAAACTGAATTTTGCTGTCGAAACTGAATTTTATTGTCAAAACTGAACGCACTAGCAAGGTGAGGCTACATGTTAGTCGACTAAATTTTTCATCTCTGGTCAGTCAATTTTGCAGCCGTTGGATACGAAATCAAGGGCCTGCAGTTCATCTTCAACCTCCACCCCCCTAAGCCGCCAGTCACCACCGGCCAAACAGCATCCCCCCGCCACCCGCGGCCGGCGGTCTGCCCCGCCCGCCCCGAAAACACTCCCCAC